>NC_142952.1:32084691-32134691 GCF_046866305.1 Octopus bimaculoides | reverse complement strand
GCTATGAAAATTGAAGAGAAAGAATTAGGTGCACGCAACCATCGGATGGTGGAATTGTATGCCTTGATGGCTGAGATCTATGATGAGGTTCGTTTCTGCATCTCTCTCTCTCTTTTTCTCTCTCTCTCTCTCTCTCTCTCTACACACGCACGCGCATCACTGTGTGGTAAGGAAGTTTGCTTCCCAACTGTATGGTTCCAAGGTCTGTTCCACTGCAATGCACCTTCTACTCTCACTAACCAAACAAAGCCTTCTGAGTGGAATTGGCAGATGGGAAATCATTCTTTCTTTCTTTTTAATTATGTTGGTGCCAATAATTTTGAACCAATGCTTGAAGTTTTTATTGGCCGAGATTACCAAATTATTTAATCATTGTCTGATGTCCTCCTCCTCCTCCTCATCATCATCGTTTAACGTCCGTTTTCTATGCTGGCATGGGTTGGATGGCTTCACTGACGTCTGGAGAGCCAGTGGACTGCACCAGCCTCCAATCTGATCCGGCAATGTTTCTACAGCTGGATGCCCTTCCTAATGCCAACCACTCTGAGAGTGTAGTCCTCCTTTGGCAAAATTTATGCTTTAGTTGTTCACATTATTGTGACATAAGAGCATTTTCGTAGACATTTAATTTTAGCGAGAAATTCAATAAAAACTCGTTTTTGACAAGGTGGAAGGGTGCAATAATTGTGTGTATGACTCTTGGTCATTGTTTAACGTCCATTTTCCATCCTAGCATGGGCTGGATGGTTTGACAGGAGTTGCACCCAGCTTGGTATTTCCTGGGGCTAAATAGCAGTAGCATTCTTCCCTTTCCTGGGACTGCCACATTAAGTTGGCAACATACCATCACTTTATCGTGCTACTACTGTATAAGTCTCTCTCAGAGATTTAGAAATGCAATATTTCTAATATATATATATATATATATATATATATATATATATATATATATATATATATATATATATATATATATATATATGCATGTATGAGCAATTTCATTGTAGAAGAACCATTTTAGGCATCTAAAAAACACAAACCTGTTAAAGTTTCAGGAACAAATGTTGTCTCCTCAGGAAATATATGAAGTGTGTCTGTGTCATTTTTCTTTGTTTTGCTTTTTAAGTGGCTAAAATAGCTCTTCTATGATGTAATTGTTCCAGTTTTATATACATCTGGCCTATAAGGTGTTGCACTCACAACCACAAGAAAGTGATTTCAATTCCTGTACCTGGTGGTGCATTGTGCAAAAGACTTCATCTCGTGTTACTCTGCAATCCCTTCAACACTTAATACGTGTGGTACACCAAGCAGCTGTTCAGGCAACGTTGATGTGATGGAAGGGATGAGTTAATTGTACAACACAAACATTTGATCACTGTAAACAAATCATCTGTACAGGTTGTTCAGCAAGGATTTGGAGAATCCTCATCATCTGCAGAATCCTTTCCATTCAAGCATGGAGAACCCTCATCATTTACAATAGGAATGTCCACCATATATATAGTAGCATCATCATCATCATCATCATCATCATCATCATCATTTAGTGTCCATTTTCCATGCTGGCATGGATCAGATGGTTTGACTGGAACTGGTAAACCAGAGAGCTGTATCAGGTTCCAGTCCAATTCCTAACACCAATCACTCCAAGAGTGTAATAGGTGCCTTTTACACGTAACCGGCATGGGTACCTCTTGGCTTGATGGGTCTTCTCAAGCACAGCAAACTGCCAAAGGTCTCAGTCACTTGTCATTGCCTCTGAGAGACTCAGCATTCGAAGATCATGCTACGCCACCTTGTTCCGTGTGTTCCTGGGTCTCTTCCGTGGGTTCCCTCCACACACACACACACACACACACACACATATATGTACGTATGTGTATCAATCAATCCATCTCTATCTAGATAGATATATAAATCCTGTTTGAAGTATCATGTACTCTTTTTCCTTTTTTAAGCTGAAGTCTTTGCATTCATTCTTTGTTTGCATGTGTATATATATGTTTTTATTATTCTAGAAATTGAAACTGAATGATTTTGTGTCTCCGAGCCAGCTTCCTGATCTAAGGAAAGCCATTTCTTATGGCAAGAAAGCCATTGCGTTGCGGAAAAAGCTCAGTGGTCGCTACCATAAGGTAAGCATATTTCATTCACACATCTCTTTCAATTATGTTAGCCTGGTCTAAAAAGGATCTTATAGACTCTTAGACTGGTCTTGTCTGGATAATTAGTAAGTTAGTACTCTCTGTGCTATGAGGCACATAAGGCCACAGCACAATCTCTCCAATCAGTTCTGTTTTCTTCTGCCATTCCAGTCTGATTCCAGCTTCTCCACCCTTCTTGTGCCCCTTTCTTTGTCAATGGTCCTTCGCCATGTGGTTTTAGTGACCCCTGCTGCTCTTTCCCCTTCATGTTACCACTTTAGTTCCACTATGCAATCACTTTCTTAATCTTGTACGAAGACGTATCCGATACAGGCCCAACATCTGCGTCTTATTTTCTCACTGATTCTGTTGATGGCTTGTTGTCGTCTCAATCTGCAGCCAATTAATGTCAAGTATTCTCCTTAAGCTGTCTGATTAATTAATTAATTGACCCAAATGATTGTATTATAATTATTTTTAGCCTTTGCTTTCATCCTTCTGAGAATCAATAAAATAAATACCAGTCCAGCACTGGGGTTGACATAACCAACTTACCCCTTTACTGGCCTTGTGCCAAAATTTGAAATCGTTATTATTAACACGACTTTGCCTTTCATCCTTTCAGGGTCCATGAAATAAGTACCAGTTGAACACTGGGGTCAATGTAATCAACTATCCCCCTCCCCCAAAATTTCAGGCCTTGTGTCTATAGCAGAAAGGATTATTATTATTATTATTATGGCAAGCTAGCAGCATTGTTATCACACCAGCAAAGTGCTTCATGGCATTTCATGCATCATTCTGTTCATGTGGTTACCATGATGGACAAGTACTCTGAGCTACATTTCTTCCATCTTTGCATTTCTGAGACCGTATGCTACCCATTACCATTTCAAGACAGTAAGCTGGCAGAACCATTAGCAGCATTTCATCCATCTCGTTTACTCTTTTACTTGTTTCAGTCATTTGACTGTGGCCATGCTGGAGCACCGCCTTTAGTCGAATCAAATCAACCCCAGAACTTATTCTTTGTAAGCTTAGTACTTATTCTATTGGTCTCTTTTGCCGAACCGCTAAGTTACAGGGACCTAAACACACCAGCATCGGTTGTCAAGCAATGTTGGGGGACAAACACAGACACACACACACACACACACACACACATACATGCGACGGGCTTCTTTCAGTTTCCGTCCACCAAATCCACTCAGAAGGCTTTGGTCAGCCCGAGGCTATAGTAGAAGACACTTGCCCAAGGTGCCACACAGTGGGACTGAACCTGAGACCATGTGGTTGGTAAGCAAGCTACTTACCACCAAATCCCACCGAGGTCGACTTTGTCTTTCATCCTTTTCGGGGTCGATATAATAAGTACCAGTTTAACACTGGGGATCGATGTAATCGACTTAACCCCCTTCCCCCTGAATTGCTGGCCTTGTGCTAAGATTTGAAAAGATTTTTATTGTTGTTGTTTGTTTGTTTCAGTTTAAGCTAGGGATGAGCCTTATGAAGCTAGCATTCAACATGGAAAGTTGGGAAGCGTGTGGTGGCAGCACCGAAATGCCTGGAAGTGAAGCATTAGCTGAGGGCAACCGTTGTATTGATGTGGCCATAAAGATATTCCAAGAGGTTCGTATCTGGCTTTATAGTCATCATCTTAATCACTGTCACTCGTCATCACCATCAGTCATTGCGGTTATTCAAGAGTCATTATCACCATCAATCATCACTTCTGTCATAACCACTGGTCAACATCAGTGACATCATAATCACCATCATAAACACCATCGCATTCAAGCCAATGAATCATTATAGGGTCACTCAGCATGCTTAGAAATAGCAGCTAAACTTTCATCATAAGTTGGTGTTATCACATTTGACCTGGGGTTATAAACCATATTATCATCATCATCATCATCACAATCATGTGGCAACAATGGAGCCTCTGTATAGTTACTTGGTCCACAAGAAATAGTAGCCAAATCTCCCTCAAATTACAGCCTACTACTTTAACAAAAAGACTGGATGGTCATGGCTGGAAGGCTTGTGCTAATTTTTCTGATTTGTCACCACTGCTACTACAACTTCCCCTCACCACCATTATAACCATTCCCAGCTCCGCCATTCACAAACTACTCTCACTATCACCACAACCATCACAGCCACCCTGACTACTATCATCATAATCATTACCAACGTCACAACTACCACCACCACCACCACCATTATCGCAACAGCCGCCACCATCGTTACAACTACCACCACCACTGTCGCAGCCACTACTATGACAACCACCACCATGACAACCACCACCATCATGGTGACAATTTACAGACAATTAATCAAATTTCCAAAGAATATTTTTTTCCATTTTTAAAATAAATTTTTGTCTTGAATTCTCCTTCCTGAAATAAAAATTTAAAAGAAACACAAGACAAACTTTACCAAAAAATGTCTTTGATTTTCTTCCAGCTGAACGACATTGGTCACTATGCCGAAGCTTTGATGACAAAGGGAGTTCTAGCAACACGAGGTAGCATGGAACAGCTGAAAGTAAGGAATTTTTTCTAGGTTCTTTGATAAATTTGGTGATTCCTGCCGTTTGCAATGTCTTCAAGCATTCTTCTAAGTTTATCTTTTACTTGTTTCAGTCATTTGACTGTGGCCATGCTGGGGAACTGCCTTGAGTTTTTAGTCAAAGGAGTTGAGCCCCAAGAGTTATTTTAGTAGTCTTTTGCCAAACTTCTAAGTTGTGGTGGGGTTGTAAACACACCAACAATGGTTGTCAAGCGGTGATGGAGGACAAACACATCTATATGTATATATATATACGATGGGCTTCTTTCAGTTTCCATCTACCACATCCACTCAAGGTTTTGGTCAGTCTGAAGGCTATAGTAGAAGACACTTGCCCAAGGTTCCACACAGTGGGACTGTATACATACATATATATATATATATATATATATATATATATATATATATACACACACACATAAGGTGTGTGATGTTAGGAACGGCATCCAGCTGTAGTCTGGTGTAGTCTTCTACCCAGCCGGCTCCTGTAAACCTGTCAAACCATCCAACCCATGCCAGCATGGAAGGTGGACTTTAAATGATTAGCAGTATTTTGTCTGCCGCTACGTTCTGAGTTCAAATTCCGCTGAGGTCGACTTTGCCTTTCATCCTTTCAGGATCGATTAAATAAGTACCAGTTCTGCACTGGGGTCGATGTAATCGACTTAATCCCTTTGTCTGTCCTTGTTTGTCCCCCTCTATGTTTAGCCCCCTGTGGGCAATAAAGAAATAGATATATAATATAAACAAAACATCATAAATAGGAAGAATGGAGAATTAAACCTCTTCAAATAGGTTACATGTTGTTATTGTTTTTGTTGAATAAAATTTATTGAAAAAAAGCCACAATAATTATACACCAACCCAATATATATATATATACATATATATACACACACACATACAGTTTTTGACACCTACAGCTGTGCAGTGTAACTCTCTTTGAGAGCATAAATATGACTTTCCAGTTGTATATTTATACTCTCTCTCTCTCTCACTCTCTCTCTCTCTCTCTCTCTCATATAGGTTTATTAGTATCTATGTATATGTACATCTATTGCAGTATATTAATCTCTACTTTTTTTTCTCTCTCTCTCTCATTCCAGTTGTACAACCAAGCGATGGACCTGTGTATGCAGATGTACGGCGAGTATCACATTCTGACTTCAAGACTTTACATCAATATTGGGATCGTCTACGAAGACAATAAGGAATATCGGAAAGCATACGAGTACTTCAAGAAGTGGGCGAGGGTCAGCGAAGAGATTCTGGGACCTGACCATCCGAAAACACGCCGAGCAAAGGGTGTCCTCCAGGAGACACGGTACAGAAGGATCGCACAGGAGCTTGGTGAATGGGACTACGACGGGGACACAGATGGTGGCGAGTCCTATGACGACGACGACGACGAAGATGATGAAATGGAAAACCCCGACCTCGAGCACTACTACGACGACGCCATCAGCCGGCAAACAGACAGTCATCGCAACCAGTACAGGCTAGCAGCGGCAGCAGCGGCTGCAGCAGCTGTGGTGGTGGACAATACGGAAATTGAAGCAATGGAGGACAGTGTCGAAAGAGCAGAGCTGGATAACAGGGCGGACAACACCGTCGGAAGTAATTCCGAAGATGATGACGACGATGATGACAGTGACCATGGGAACTTTGAGTATGTCGTCGGACAGGAAAGGCCCGCAACGCGCAGATATTTCAGCAACAACAGCAGTAGCAGCGTCAGTGGATTGGACAGTAACAATCAGCATCATCATCATATTGACCGCAACAACCGAAGACACTCGTTCGATTATGCGTTTGATCTGGACGATGATGACGACTCCGACCGAGAGCACTCGGACAACGAGAATTTCTTTGACGACAACTGCGAGGACTATGATGAGCAGTACACGCTTCTCGTTGACCATATTCCTGCCATTGAAGAGGTCAGTGTCCGGCTTGACCGGCAAGCTGACCAGTGTGGTGGTGACGTCACCCCATCGGCTGTGGTCAGTGAATTCATCGACGATAACAGATATGCTGACGATGACACCGAGCAGGACACTGACTTTAGTGACATTGTTTGTCCGGAGAGTTACATATCTGGTCATTTCCAGGATGGTGTAAGATAAAGAGAACACATAAGTGTGTATGTGTGTGTATATAGATGTGTGTGTGTGTGTATATGTATATATACACATACTGGAAAAAAGACAAAATAGATATATACACACACACGAAATGTATTTATGTATGTATATATATATATATATATATATATAAACACGTGATACATGTATCAAATGTGGGTGTATATATATATATATATATATACACACATACACTGGAAAAAAAGGAAATGTTATGTATAAACATATACATAAAGCATGTATTGGTGTATATATAAACATACATGTGCGTATATATTTATATACATGTAGATTTATATATATATATATACACACACACACACGTACAGAAGTATATATGATATAAACACACACACACACACACACACACACACACACATATATATATATATATACACACACACAAACATACACACACGGTTAGTAAATTTAATTTTTAATTGCTTTTTTTTGTTTGTTTTCTTTGTTTTTTGTTGTATTTTCATAAATAAAACGATCACACGGACACGACAATAATTAAAATAATTTTAAATTAATGATGATGAGAGGATGTGAGCAGAGCATCAGTGGGAGAGAGAGAGAGAGAGAGAGAGAGAGAGAGAGAGAGAAAGAGTAAAATATAAAAAGACAATAGATCTGGTTTGGAAAAAGTACAAAAAAACATTTTTAAAACAAAAAAAAACCCTTGGGTTTCACGGAAAGATTGAAGTATTTGGGGGTGGGGGTACTACAAGTGAAAGAAGGGGTTGAAAGTGTATATTTACATAGGGGAGGGGAAAGTTTACAAAATGGAACAAAAAAATAAAAAATTGGAAAAAGGAAATAAAATGTAAATTTATTGTTGGAAAAATGGTTTTGTTATTATTGTTTGACAAGGTTGTTGTTTTTTGTGTGGGAGTGAGTGAGCATGTGTGTGTGTGTGTGTGTGTGGTTTAGAAGTTAGTATCTGAAGTGTGTGGTTTTGAGTTCTGTCCGATTATGTGACATCATGGCACCTTGGGCAAGTACGTTTTCAACTAGAGCCCCTGCGCGAATGGATTTGATAGAAAAAACTAAAAAAGGCCCTGTGTGTGAGTATGTATATAGATAGAGGGGTGGAGGAGAGTTATAGAGTAACTAAAAGAAGCCTTGTGTGTGTGTGTGTGTGTGTGTATATATATATATATATATATATATATACTCTTTTAATTGTTTCAGCCATTTAACTGTGGCCATGGTGGATTACCGCCTTTAGTCAAGCAAATCGACCACAGGACTTAAGCCTAGTACTTATTCTATCAGTCTCTTTTGCCAAACTGCTAAGTTACGGGTACATAAACACACCAACATTGGTTGTCAAGTGATGCTGGGGGGACAAACACAGACACACAAACATATACACACGCATATATATATATACATATACACACATATATATATATATACATACATATATATATGATGTCTGCCCCCTCGTTATCGAGTATGGCCATTGCACGAAGCTTAACATGTTGTTATCGTGCAGTGCCTGTGCAAGAAGATTTTTTTATAAAGTGAGGAAAGGCTGTGCACTGAGTCAATCCCACTCACTAAGCAACAGTAGCCATAACCCAAAAAGAAAAACAATTCAACATCATCGGTAACCACTGAGCCGAAGGTTTTATGTCGGAGTTATCCCAGTTGCCTTCTCCTAGAAGGATGCCCTAACAAGGGCTAGGGGTCCTTCGCTCCCAGTGGTTTAACCGCGTGATCGTGTATTCAGTCCGATTATTTCTATGTCCCCATGCAAAAAACAGCATTAATCTGGACCCGGTAGACTGGTGGGTAAAAGTGAGTGTAGATGAGCCAGGTGAAGGGGACATTCTGAAGAGTCCTGTCCAGGGTTCAATCCTGGTCAGAATGGGGGAAGAAGGCAAGTCTTTTCTTTTTTTCGTTTATACAAAAATATTTTTTTAAATACATTTCTAGATAGAGATTGAAACCTCTACCTTCATACAAGGTTATTAAATTACTAACACCATTAGGCTATCAAACTAGCACCTGAAAAACAGATCAAAAATGAGATATTTAAATCTATTTTTATTATTGATTGGACATTATTATAGATTTAAGTATCTCATTTTTGACAGCAATTAGTGTGGGGACCCGGTAGACTAGTAAGTAAAGGTGAGTGTAGATGAACTGGGTAACAGGGGACATTCTGAATTGTCCTGTCCAGGGTTCAAGCCTGGTCAGGATGAGTCTTTTTTCATTTATACAAAATTAAAAAAATATATTTCCTAGATAGAGATTGAAACCTCTACCTTCATACAAGGTTATTAGTTAAATTACTAACACCTTTCCCTATTAGGCCATCAAACCAACACCTGAAAGGCAGATTAAAAATGAGATATTTAAATCTATTTTTATTATTGATTTGATGCTGTGGTAGATTCAAGTATCTCATTTTTGACAGAAATTAGTGGGTAGACCCAGTAGACTAGTAAGTAAAGGTGAGTGTATATGAACTGGGTAACAGGGGAAATTCAGAACTGTCCTGTCCAGGGTTCAAACCTGGTCAAGATGAGAGAAAAAGGTGAAAGTCTTTTTTTATATTTTTATACAAAAATATATTTCTAGATAGAGATTGAAACCTCTACCTTCATACAAGGTTATTGGTTAAATTACTAACACTTTACCTATTAGGCCATCAAACCAACACTGGAGAAACAACTTAAAAATGAGATATTTAAATCTATTTTTATTATTGATTTGATGCTGTGGTAGATTTAATTATCTTATTTTCCACAGAAATTAACAGGGCACCCAATGTAAGTAAAGACACAGATAAATAAGCAGTGATAGGACATCCTGCATAATCTGGTAGTGGATTCAAGTCAGACCAGAGTGTAAGATTTTTCATTTAAATTCCCTAACGCATAGCAGTGGGTGTGTGGTAAGTAGCTTGCTTATGAACTACATGGTTCCGGGTTCAGTCCCACTGCGTGGCACCTTGGGCAAGTGTCTTCGACTATAGCCGTGGGCCGACCAAAGCCTTGTGAGTGGATTTGGTAAACGGAAACTGAAGGAAGCCCGTCGTATATATGTATATATATGTATGGGCATGTTTGTGTATCTGTGTTTGTCACCCCAACATCCTTGACAACCAATGGTGTGTTTACATCCCCGTAACTTAGCGGTTCGGCAAAAGAGACCAATAGAATAAGTACTAGGGTCAATTTGCTTGACTAAAGGCGGTGCTCCAGCATGGCTGCAGTCAAATGACTGAAACAAGTAAAAGAGTAACTTTCAGAGCAAAGTGACAAGGTGCATCATCATCTTATTGAAAAACTGTATTCCCTATCAGCTCTCATCGTTCAAGCTTAGGAATGTAGTAGTTTTGCAACCTTGTACCATGACTTTATGGACACCCTGTGTGTGTATATATATAAAGGAATAGGTGTTAGGAAGGGCATCCAGCTGTAGAAACTCGGCCAAATCAGATTGGAGCCTGGTGTAGCCTTCAGGTTCCACCAGTCCTCAGTCAAATTGTCCAACCCATGCTAGCATGGAAAGCGGACGTTAAACGATGATGATGAATACAAAAAATGAAACAAGAATGCAAAACATCCAGACAGTTAAATGATACAAAAGTTTTTTTTCCTCAGCCAGATTCCAGATTATCTTTGCAATTTCGTCTGGTTATACTCGAGATTGCTCCAATCTGGCCAGCCCCAAGGAAAAACTAAGCTAAGAGCATTAGATTCCTTGGAAGAAAGCAGCAAATGTATACGAAAACAAGGGCAGAAAAAAAAAACGGAGAAATGGTACACAAATAACAGGACATAACAACAGGTGTCTTTCGACTATGGACGAATTAAATTAAGCTAGCGTGTATATGGATACCTTATGTGTGTGTATATATATGGCTGTTGACAACTTTTTCCACCTTGTAAGGGTAATAATATCCCATTTTCCTGCTGTTTCCATAACGATACAGACAAGAATGTGATATTTCAATCGCAGTATTAGGCAATACACATTCGACACTTCTAAAAAAAAAACAAATTCTTATATTAAACAGTCGTATGTCCAAATTTGGCCAAATGCATCTATTCCAATATTTAATTTTGCTTGCAACAGCTAGTTCTTTTGGTCAAACTATCATAGCTTCAGATGCTTCAGACACTAAGATATGACTAAAATTGTGAAAGTGTGGTACAATGGTTTAGCATTTTGCAAAAGTGTAGCAAGTCCTACATACGACAGTTTTGCAAAAATATTTCTAACGAAAATATCATACATGCATGGAATTACGATTTTAAACACCCGACAAAGTATTATTGTTAAACTGAAACTGTTGCTAATGTAAAAAGAAATGAAATGGTAAAACTATTTTTTCGTTTTCTGAAGAGACTTACAACACTTTTATATAGTAGTAACGGAATGGAAGTTTATATATACACGCGGTTGTTTATATATATGAGAGAGAGAGAGACCTGTTTGTTTTGACATTGCACAATAACCAACCAATACCTTGTGAGTGAATCTGGTAGGCAAAAACTGTGTCGAAGCCTGTTATAGATATGTCTGGTGTTCTCTTACAAACGATAGAGTTATAATAGGGCCATTTTCCTTTATGGAGCTGACTATGACGTCCAACAATTACTTAGACATGTTACACCTGTATACAGTGCCACAAATACAAGATGCAGGTCCTCTTTCAACATGATGGGGCTCCTCCATGCTATGGAAGAATTGTCCGTGGCTTTCTGAATGGGACGTTTCCACAGCACAAAATGCCTTCTTCAAAGACACAACACACTGCCTGGCCTGAGAATTGAACCTACAACCCAACACACTATGCCCATTCATTCACACAGCCAAAGATGCCATTAAGTGGCTCTGTGGTAAGAAACTTGCTTTCCAACCACATAGTTCCAGGTTCAGTCCCACTGAGTGGCACCTTGGGCAAGTGTCTTCTACTTATAGCCTCAGGCCAATGAAGCCTTGTGAGTGGATTTGGTGGCTGAGCGCTCCACAGACACGTGTACCTTTAACATAGTTCTCAGTCAAATCGTCCAACCCATGCTAGCATGGAAAGCGGATGTTAACTGATGATGATGAATCCAACTGCTCTCAAAAATGAAGTAAAAAAAAAAAACAGGAAAAAATGATCCAGAATCCTTGTCTGGTACCGGATTGATCCCAAAATCTAATCAGTTCGTGCTAGTCATGAGGCCAAACATCCTTGAAAGTTTCACCTGAATCCATCCAGCAGTTCTGGAGATATCTTGTCCATGGACAAACAAACAACTGAAAACAATACCTCTGCCTTCGCTAAGGTGGAGGTAATAAAGGGTAACCAGAATGAAAGCGAAAGAAGTGATGCACTACCACTTCAGGCAATGCCAAAGTTTTACCTGTGTTACGTTTCAGGTGTGTTAAAAGATTTAACTTAAAAACGCTCAGAACTTTCTGGACAACCTAATAAATAATTCCTTAATTAAATGAAGTCACTTGTATTTTGAATAGATGAACAAACGCCTTATTGAAATAACAAAATTATTTTCAAAGCAAAAAAAAATTTTATTCAACCAAGAAAAAACAAAGCAAACAGAAATTACAAATTAAAAATTTTAAAAAAAACAGAAAATTGAAGAAATTGTTTTAAAACTAAATGATTTAAGTTTTGTGGTCAAAACAAAGTTTTTGGAATCTGAAGAATTCTAACATTTGAACATGGAGCATTTTTTTTATCATTGATTATCAAGAATTTCAACTTCAAAAACACAAAAATATTTTCAAAAAATTTTTTTTCCCTTACAAATTCTCTCCTCCACAGATATTTATAAACTTGTGAATGGTTTCTTCAACTCCATCCAAACTAGCTGTGAATAGGAACCATAATTTGGGGATAACAGTAAGCAGCAGTAGCTGTGTCTAATTGAAGAATTGCTTCATTAACCAAGTTTGGAGTTTAATTTGTCCAGTAAGAACAGATTGTATCTCTCTCTTTCTCTTTCTAGGTATGGCTGTGTGGTAAGAAGCTTGCTTCTCAACCACATGGTTCCGGGTTCAGTCCCACTACATGGCACCTTGGGCAAGTGTCTTCTACTGTAAGCCTCAGGCTAGAAAAAGCCTTGAATGGATTTGGTAGATGGAAACTGAAAGAATCCTGTCGTGTGTTCGTGTCTGTCCACCACCACTTGACAACTGGTGTTGGTGTGTTTATATCCCTGTAAACTGATAGAACAAGTACCAGGCTTTAAAAAGTAGTGGGGTCAACGAGTGACTAAAATTCCTCAAGACGGTGCCCCAGCATGGCCACAGCTTAATGACTGAAACAAGTAACGGTATATATTCTTCTCTGGCACTGTCGGTTACTATTACAAGAGTTCCAGCCTGCTTATGGAATTAATGTGCAAGTGGCTGAGTACTCCACAGACAGGTATCCTTAAAGCAGTTAGTGCAACATACAGGTACATCTCACATTTCACTTATAGCCCCTCTTTATTCTGTGAACCTTATCCGAGTATATGTTTTCTACACAGAACATATCTTGCCTATTTATATGCCGTGGCACTCCGCCAGTTACGAGAACGAGGGTTCCAGTTGATCGGATTAATGGAACAGCCTGCTTATGAAATTAACATGCAAGTGGCTGAGCACTCCACAGACACGTGTACCCTTAACGTAGTTCTCGGGGGAGATTCAGCATCACACAGAGTGTGACGAGGCTGGCCCCTTTGAAATACAGGTACAATAGAAACAGGAAGAAAGAGTGAGAGAAAGTTGTGGTGAAAGAGTACAGCAGGGTTCGCCACCATGCCCTGCCGGAGCCTTGTGGAGTTTTAGGTGTTTTCGCTCAACAAACACTCACAACGTCCGGTCTGGGAATCGAAACCACGATATATTCATGTTGATATATTCATGAATAAGTCACTAACCAAAATAAGTGGATCTATTGTTTAGGAAAATACTATTTACTTGTTTACGGGTTTTACTGGACAAATTGCGAAAATAAGTTCAAATCCTAAGAAATAAGCATACTCAATTTGATTGATACTAAATGATTTAGAAAAATGAGTTATTTCCCTTGGTTTTTAGAATGAAATATATTGGATAGAAAAAAAAAGATCCCTTCCAGGAGCCCTATTATCGACACTTACCAGTGTGCCACAGTGGAATGGAACCCAGAATTCAGTGGTTGAGAAGCAAACTTCTTACCACACAGCCATATGTTTGTACCTGGTTACTCACATTTTAGAAGAGAGGGTGGGAGGGATCAGGTGTAGCTGGGGAAAAAAATATAAAAAACAGTGGTGATGTATGCGTTCGTTCGTGTGAGTGTGAGTGTGAGTGTGTGTGTGTGTGTGTGTACCCTCAAGGTACAAGGTGGTATGAGGTGAGTAGAAGTGAACAGAGGGTGAGGAGACAGTGGCCACGAGTGTGGATGGGTGGAGACCACAAGAGTGCATGGGAAGAACAATGGGGGGGGGAATGGTCAAGAGGAAGGGAGGCGGGCCGACACCAGTAAAGATCAAGGAAGGTCAAAGGGTAGATTTAGGGAAGAAGGTAGATAAGGGGGTGGGAGGGATTTGAGCAATGGTGGGAGAGTAGGTGGATACCAAAGTAGGGGAGAGCCCCCCCCCCATACATATTCTGGATAGTAATGTATGATATAGTAGACAAAGGAAAGAAATTTAACAGTGGTTCATCAAACACACACATATCTCTAGAACATGTTTCTTATTTCGTGGTGTCAGCAGCAAGCTTGCAGGATTTCAAGGGATTGTCCGCAGACTTGAAAGACAGGTTTTCCGGAATTTGCACTTTGTTCGCATTGGAAGGCACAGAGTTGTCACAGAACTTCTGCGGCCAGGAATTAACGGGATAATTAAAAGTGTTCCAGAATAATGAAGGTCGGTTGTAATTACCGAACCCTAGATTTTGTGGCGCGCGGGCCAACTGGTAGCCATTACTCGGGTAAATGTAGGAAGGACTGTATTCTGAATTTGCCACTCCATTCGTGGCCACCTGCGCTGGAGTATAATACATAGTGTTATTGGCAGAAGTAGTAGAGGTGGCGGTGGTGGTGGTGGTAGTAGTACTACTACTACTATTACTGCTGCTGCTACTACTACTAATGTTACTATTGCTGCTGTGTACGTCAGACATCTTGCTGGAAGTGGCAGCAGGATAGTTGGAAATGGCGAAGGATGTCTTCGGGGTGTAGTAGCCAAAGTCTGGCTGAGGCGAAGAAGAATAGATATGACTGGGTGGTGGTGGCTGGGTGGAAGACATCTGCAGGTTCAAAGGCAGGTTAACGCTTGGTACCGATTGATTCCCACTGATCTGTTGGACAACGGGGTAGGTGTTTGGTGATGGCATGAAAGAATCTGAAATGGTAAGATGAACAAAAAAAAAAAAAATTATAACGAAATCTACCAGAGGAATAAAGGCATCAACAACTAATTATTTCCCCTGGCAATTAATCTCACCCTTAGAGAGCTTGGTTCCTTTATTTTACATCCATTTTTTCCAATCTTTCATAAACGGGTTAATTTTTTCTTTTTCTTTATATATATATGTGTGTGTGTGTGTGTGTGTGGAGGAGTGTGGCCTAATGGTTAGGGTGTCAGCATCATGATCGTAAGATTGTGGTTTCGATTCCTGGACCGGGCGACGCGTTGTGTTCTTGAGCAAAACACTTCATTTCACGTTGCTCCAGTCCACTCAGCTGGCAAAAATGATTAACGCTGCGATGGACTGGGGAACACATACGCCATTGAAACCAGGCCCATGATCCTGGCTAGGCTTTAAAAGGGTGCGTTTTTATATATATATATTAGTCAGGAAGGAAAGCAATGCCCACAGCCCTTTGTAGGGGCCTCCAAGACTGGAGAAAGGGGAAGAATGGAAAGAGAGAGGGAAAGTGACAGGAGAGAAGGGGGTAGAAAGTGGGAGAGGGAGTACCAGACAGATGGAAGAGTATTGTAGAAAATGAAGGAGAGTATATTTTAGATTGAAAAAGAACTTTATCTTAATTTTCAAAAATAAAAGTATTAAAAAAAAACACTTATGGGATGATCCAATATATATCTCCCCACACATAATACACATAGTCCATTCAAAATGCCAAGAGCATTAACCATAATGTCAACAGATAAATATAGAAAGAAATAAACATTTAACTCCCCACGTCTTTCACAGAACCAACACTACACCATACACTCACAGAATCCACAATGTCAACAAATACACACACACACCGCTGCCTACACTCACACTTTCCTTCTACCTCTCATACATTCTTATTCTTACTCAAGTCTATATAAATATTGAACCAAACAAAAGATAGACAGAGAGGGCATCGTTGAAGTCATGAATGGCAACAAAGGGACTTTGACAAACCTAGCTGATTGACTGAACAGAACCTGTGCATGTGTTTATTATTGGCATAATGACCCTACCAAGATACAAAAAAATGTTTCAACCCATAAGTTAACACAGATAATTTTGCAAACCAAACACAAAAATTTCTATATCTATATATATAGAGAATGGATATAATAACAATGGGAAACTCGTGGTTTTCGCTGGTATGTCTTTAAATTAAATAGATAACAAAGGAGGAAGAAGCAGAGATAAGAGAAGCATTTACAATATATAAATATATATATATATATATATATATAATATCTTCTTGACTTGGCTGACAAAGACGCTTGTGTATGAACAGATATACTCCATGGTAGTGAGACATGGGCTCTGACTGCAGAAGACATGCACAGACTGGAGAGAAATGAAGGCAGTATGCTCTGTTGGATGTGCAACATCAGTGCACATGTATGACAAAGTGCAAATGTATTGAGAGTAAAGTTGGGCATAAGAGGAATCAAATGTAGCATGCAAGAGAGAAGACTACGCTGGTTTGGACATGTGATGTGTATGAATGAGGACAACTGCATAAAGAAGTGCTAAGTGAAAATGGATGGTATCCATGGAAGAGGGGGAACCAGGAAGACATGGGATGAAGTGGTAGGGACCAATCTCAGGATGTTGGGCCTCACAGAACAAATGACAATGGACCAAAATGTCTTGCAATATGAGGTTCTTGAGAAAACCCGCCCACGTCAGTGAAACAGTTCTAGAAGCGCTGAATGTCCCCCACTCACACTTAACAAGAAAACTTCCCACAACAAACCAAACTACATCTCTTCCCTTCCTCGTCTTTCCACTTCGTGCACTATGCTTACCCCCCACTCCTTAATCCTGTCCTATTGGCAACTCTCATACCTTTTCCCAAGCAATGCGTGTGTGTGTTTATAGTATACGAGTGAGTGAACAAACAAAAGAAGGGCACTCGACCAATTTATTGGGAGTTACATGGAGGGATCAAAACAGTTCGATTCAAATTCCTTGATTCAAAATTCCTTAAAGTTTCAAAATTTAATACTTATCTTCAACCATTGGAAATTTGAATTTTAATATACACAGTAATCCCTCGACAATTGTGGGTGTTATGTTCCAAAAACACCCTGTGATAGGTGAAAATCCGCAAATTAGAAACAGTACTGTATGATTTGTCTTTATAATTTTTATGATTTGTATATATCTATTTTATTATAAATGCAAAACAACACCAGGGAGGAATCGCCGTAAGCTTAAATAATAAACCGCGATGGGTGAACCATGATATGGCAAGGGATTACTCTGTGTATGTAAATTCAAATACACAAACAATTAAAATACAAAGAAAAAAGAAAAAAAGCAGACGCGAGGACATGTATAAGAAATATATTAATTTGACCCTTCGTGAAAGGAGAGAGTTAAGATTTTGAGCATAAGTTCTTCATCGGACACAGGAAAGCCCAAAGAGAAAGATGGAAAAATAAGGGGAAAAAAAAATCGCCAACAGTTCACATGCAGTTACATTTCTACACACACACACGAGAAGGTGCTTAAAAGTTCCTGGCTTTAAGGGTTGGAAACCAGGCCTCCAGAGTTCTTTTATAGGGCTTAGAAAAAACTGAAGAACCATTGTGTGAATCTGAGAAGAGAATATGTTGAATAAAATTGTAATTAACTGATCGTCCTGTATTTTCTTTCACCCAAAGCCAGGAACTTTTCAGCACCCCCTCATACACACACACAGTTTACAGTTCCATTTTAGGTAGGATCAACAATAAAAGTACCCCACCCTGCAAGATAAATATCATTTCATATACATAAATACAAAAGAGCCACTAAGGATTTCATGCTTTAAGATACAATAAATTGGAAGATTTGTGTAAGTTGCATTTATTTCCAAGCTTCAAATTATCAGCTCTTTCGTAATGTGTGTGTGTGTATATATACACACACATATATATACATATACGCATGCACACACACACAATATATATACACACACATAGATATATATATACACACACATATAGATATATACATACATGCACACGCACACATGTACATACATATATACATATATATATATATATACACACACATATATACAAATATATATATATACATATACACAAATATACATATACACATATACACAAATATACATATACACATATACACAAATATACATATACACAAATACATATATATATCCAAATATACATATATACATATACACAAATACATATACACATATACACAAATACATATATATATATATATATATATATATATGAAGGCACGTGGCCTAGTGGTTAGGCTGTGGTTAGACTCACAATCGCTTGATTGAGGGTTTGATTCCGACTGGGCAATGCCTTGTGTCCTTGAGCAAAACTCATCACTTTACATCGCTCCAGACCCCCTTTTGATCAGTGGGGAATGTTGTTGGCGTCATTTGAAGGCCAAAACAATACAAAAAGTGTATTGTGACCAGCGATGTGTAACAACACCTGATGGCCTGGTCAATCACATGATATATATACATACATATATATGCATGCATGCATATGTACGTATGTATATATGTATGTACACCTTATTTACCAAATTCACTCACAAGGCACAGGATGGCTCAGGATTCTAGTAAAAGACACTGTGGGGCACAGTGGGAATGAACCCAAAATCTTGTGGTTTCAAGTCAGGCTTCTTAACCACACAGCCATACCTGGCATGTACAGTAATAACCTCACTTTACGAGACCCCAAGTTTATGAGTTTTACTTTCAAGCACAACAAATGCTTCTGCATGTTACCAAGAGATTTATAGAGCAAAAGAAAGCTTCTTCTAAACAAATAACCCTAGACTTGTTTTTCAAAAAGAAATCTACAAGTCTGTCTAGGAGTGCTTGTGAATTGGTAATTGCTGGCCTTGTGCCAAAATTTGAAAGCAATATGATCAATACTGCTCGTAACCTGTCGCTACAGGTTATATATCATTAATATAAACAAATTTGGAGCCTATGATGTCTAATATTACAGTAAATTTCCTTTATTTATCAAATCTTTATTAAATTCTTACGAATACAAATTGTTTCATAATAAACAAATGGATCTCTGAACTTCTGATGAAATGGATCTCTGAACTTCTGATGAAATGGATCTACAAGATGAAATGGATCCACAAATGATGATGTGCATGAGTCTAGTGTGAGTGAAAGGGATTCAGAAAACCGTTGTAATATTAGTATCTTTTATTATAAATAACCTCGACATTTTTACTTTACATAAAATATTCTTTAGATTCTGCTGTTGATTTATTACTATTTTTTTCTGATTACTATAAATTTTACAGGTAAAATATTTTTCTGGGAACAAATTACAATTTATAACATGGCTACTATGGGTAATTATTGCTCTGCTTTACGAGTTTTCGCTTTACAAATTAATACGTATATTGAGGTATGTAATGAATAAATGAATAAATAAATGTAATCTTACCTGCAGTGACGCAGTTAGAATAATCAGTCACCTGTTGGCAGAATTTTTCGCATCTTATGCAACCTTTGAAAATATCCTTGACGTTAATGTCGGGATGTCTTTGGAGCAGGATCTGTTGTCTGCTAATTCGGCGCCGTTCTTCTACCAAAATGCATTTCATACAATTACACAAGATGTAGGGGCAGCAACCTTTGTGGCCCTTCATCTTGGCATCAAAGCCATGATTTCTACAACGAGAACATTTCGGGTTCCGATATGAAGTTGGATAAACTTTTTTCCTGTTCATGGTAAACGCTGTGTTAAAATGCTGGAAGTCTCTGGAAAAAACAACAAATAAATAATTCCATAATTAAACGAAAGTGTTAATGAAAGTTAAAGAAGTGATTTTAAATTCCCAAACACAGGATAATGCTAATAATATAGCCTGAACAAGATAAGCTACCTCTGTTTTGTAAAAAAAAGTGTGGGCGGCCAGCCATGAGACTCGAACTCACACCTCCGTGATTATTTAATGCGAGGGAACACAGAAAATCAAATTGGGAAGAATTAAGGAGCAAAAAAAAAAACCCTGTCAGTCAATGACTACAATAATTATTTTTGCACTAGGCGCAAGGCCTGGAAAATTTGGAGGGGAAGGGGGCCAATCGATTATACTGACCCCGATGCGTAACTAGTACTTATAAACGTGGTCGATGGTGCCATCCCTAAACAAGTGCGTTTCCTGATTTTATTTCGTAACTTTCAGAAAAATGAATATTTTAAAATTAAACTTTCTACAAATACCTTTCACATGGTGCAGATTACGTTTATATTGGAATTAAAATGTGACGAAAATATATATATATATATATATATATATTTGGCGCACACATTATATACTGACACACATCACACATCTACAAAATGGAACTTGAAATTTATAAAAAAGTTAAATAAGTGATTTGCGTCAGTATGTGTGCGCGCCATTTTTTTTTCTTTCTTTTTCTGCATTAGTCCGTTTATAATCGGAATTTACATCATCTGAAGTGAATTTAATATAAAGGATTTCATTAATAAATACCCATTTTTCTGAAAGTTATGAGGAAACAAAGTCGGAGGTGGTACCGTCGTTTGTGACGTATAAGATTCGAAGAGTGCTCCTTGTAAAGTTTATAGAAACTTAAATATCAAAGACAAGCAGAACCCAATGAAACTTAACTGACGTTTCATCTTATGGGTGAAGATTAAAACGAATGCAAATCTTAATTGCAAATAAAACTATCTTCACAATTAATAGGAAGACTAATTAATCGATACCACCACCCAAGGCATTGTTAACCCCAGCCACTCCACCTAAAACATAAGTTTATTTATAACGCGCTTCTCTAAGACGATCTGACGATTCTTAACGTTATAGTGTTACTCGGGGGAGGGATGCTTAGCTACTATTTTGGGGAGTAACACAGGACTTTGGATTGGGGTACTGTAAGTAATAAGTGAATAAAACTTACAATATAGTTTGGCAGACGTAAAGAAAGTGGACCTCACCACCACCACCCCCTTTCGCTTTTTGTCTTTTCTTTTTTTTTTTTTTAAACAGAATCCCCCGTTTTCGAGGACGGAGATAATCTCCCTCCATATTTTTCTACGTATTTCGCAAAAAAAAAAAAATTCTAAAAAAGTAAAAATTGAAGAATTGGGGGGGGGGCAAAAATATTAAAATGCCGATTTCTTTCTTTTTTTTTTTTTGCAGAATCAGAATCTCCGTACTCGAAAATGAGGGATTCTGTAGAAGGAAAAAAAAAAAAAACAACGATTGGGGGGGGGGGGGGGGTCCACATTCTTTACGTCCACCTAAAGTTTTAATTAACATTTCTTTCGGATTATATATATTATCGAAGGTGCCGCGCTGCACGACCGAACCCGAAATCCTGTGATCGAAACGAGTGGTTACTCACACACACAAACAAACACAAATACAGTGACGTCAATTTATTTATATAGGTGTGTTTATATATAACTACGCTTTGCAATCACGTGGTTTCGAGTTCCATCTCACTGCGCGGCACCTTCGGCAATGGGGTCGATCAATGCTTTTACGAGGGAACTGAGTTAATTCAGTAGACGAAAACTGTGTGGAAGCCCATCGATTGTGTGTGCCACCTCCCCGCTTGACAACCGGTATTGGCTTGTTAATGGCAACCAATCGTTTCGAGTCTCAGAATTGCCATTGACTTGTCAAGATTCGTTCGTTGGTTTCCGTGTGCCGTGACAGCACGTGTTGTCAACCGACGGCGATCTCGTTTTCTTCTTGGAAATTTACGGATTTTACAAATACACGCACGGAAACTAACTAAAACCCTTCATGGTGATGTCCCTGGATGATCGCAACCCACAGAAACAATATAAGGAAGATAAAAGGTGTGTGTGTGTACACACACCTTATCCACACATGGTTGGGTGCACGTGGGACAGAAAAACGTCGAGAAACATAAAAATAACTGCTTGGCTGACTTCAAACATCGTTCAAAGATCTTATTATACCTTGTGATTGTCTTCAGTTAAATATATTTTTAAGGGTTAATGTTGACATTATTATCCCTAAACGAAATCGCAAAAAAAAAAATAGTGCAACGGGTGTTAAAAAAAATGTGTAGGAAACGAATGTGAGAACAAAAATGCCCTGAAAGTGCAGCATTGACAGCAAAACATCTGTGGAGTAAATGATGGGCTAATTCGACTAAGCAACATGCTATGCGTCCGTTTGGAGTATTTCAGGTCCTAACCGGTCATGGAAAATTGAGGGTGGTGGTTATGTGATTTTTGAATGCACCGAGAAGCTCTTTTGCAGCAGTTGGCGCTGTGTCTAACACGACCCATCATCTGAAATCTTGACACCTCCTTCGAGTTTGATGTCCTATCACTCAAAGTAAATTTGGAGGAACTGTGGTTGTTCATTTGTGGGTAACAGGGAACCAATGAGGTGATAGACTTGTCCTTGAACTTTGACGTCGGCGTAAATTCATGTTTAACTATCTTAGATGCAGTATTTTTATATACCTTCGACCTGCAATCTCATTGTTTTTTGTCAAGAGTTTCACCTCCAGCCGTTCCAGTTTTGTCAGTCAACACATACACTGACACACCATTCTGCTGTGGTGGCCATAAGGACGGAAAGTTGCCGATGCGTAATGTTGTTCACATTTAGGATATAAATCATTCGTTTATTTCAAATATAATAGAAATAAGATGATCTTAATGTTATAACTTTAGAATTAAAAGTGAAAGAATTATTATAGCCTTATCACCTTATAGATGGATAAGCAGCTTTCTTTATGATAATACAGATAGGACTAATTCGGCGAAACATTACTTTTATTATTGGAACATCGTCATTCTTGGAATGCAGCACTTTGTAATTTTGGTGGAAATTGAAATTCTTTTTTATGTCGATGCGTGGATCAATTTTGGAAGTATGTTAAAGTTTTTAGAAGACGTATGACGGAGAATTATTTAAGATCGTGTTTGCTTCTACGAGAATCGTTTACCT
Organism: Octopus bimaculoides; assembly: GCF_046866305.1. NCBI lineage: Eukaryota > Metazoa > Mollusca > Cephalopoda > Octopoda > Octopodidae > Octopus > Octopus bimaculoides. The sequence goes on along the minus strand of NC_142952.1, from coordinate 32,111,425 downwards.
TTAAACAAGATCGACATATACAACAGTTATGTAAAACATGCTGTTTCACTTGTTTCAATCATTCATTTTCAGGGGATCAAGAGGGGTTGTTACGCACGCGCACTTTTTTTTTTTTTTTCCTGGGCGGCGGGGCGGGTGTGGATCAAATTTGGAGTTTTTCATATATAAAATTTGTAATTAATTAATGTTTTTGTTTGCCATATTGTTAATCTCCGTATTTTTCCTCGTAGAGTGAAAAAAAAAAAAAAAAAAGAATCGAAAAAAGTTAAGAATTCAAAAAATTGGGGACGGAAGAAGCAATTTAAAATTTTGAAAAGGTGATTTTTTTTTTTTGCATATTCGGAATCATCTCCGCCATCGAAAAACCAAAGTTCATGAACTCATCGATGAAAATCCACTGTCACATTTACTGTCACTGTTTCTCAAACACTATATATATATATATATATATATATATATATATATATTTAATACTGTGAAACTTAATTTAATTTTTAATAAATTGATTTTAATTGAGTTTTTACCTGTAATTTTGGATTTTTATTCCTAATATATATATATATATATATATATATATATATATATATATATATATATGTGTGTGTGTGTAGTTTACTTAGATGCATATTCGTTTGTTGAAATAATATAGGGACCTTCCTTATTCACCTACTGATCATATTAATTAAGTTTGTAATACTTATTTTTAGCAATAAACTACGGCCAAGAAGGTTAATAAAACATTTAATGGCTTCATTACAACTAACTGATTCTAAGATTTATATATAGACATAGGATTGGAGATAGGAATGGGAGAACTGAACAGGGAACGGGATAGGACATGGAACAGTGTAATGGTAACTGGAAATAACCCCTGCTTTTCCGGGTATACCGGGTAATTCAGCTAGTATATACATAATTTTAAAAAAAACAAACAGGGGCTTCTGCGCTCCTGAAGCAGAAAATTGGAAAGACATTGGAAAAGAACATAATTCAATGAGCCAAAGGCGACAAGTAAATTGTGTTATGTATGGAAAAATGGTTACATAATTGTCATAAAAGAATTACCTAGAAGATGGATGGTCACTTAAAAGACAAAAACACGGAGATAAAGTCCAATTGAGTTTTGTCTACATCCACCAATTTGGGAGCTGGACGAGATGGTCGAACATCGTGATGTAATCATGTAATGGCGCCAAATTACAAAAAGCAGACGAGACAGAGGCTAATACATTTTACAGTGGGGGCGGTAGTGAGATATCTACTTAAACCCGTCACCCCCTTCATCAGATCATGGGCTTGCCCAGATTACGAGAGCTTCAAAGTTGCGTTTTATGATACTTTCCCGAAATACACGCTTCTGCTTTTTCTCATTTTCTTACCAAATTTCTGTTAAAATACGCTATCTTTTATTTAAGTTAATTTTGAAAATGAAGAAATAAAGTAACTTTGGTTCATTAATAAATATGTTATGTTGTGTGATGTCGTGTATAACCATTGAGTTTTTAAGACATTTTGATGGAAGGTTTTCATTTTAAAATAGAAGTTTGTTATCATAGAAACAGGGGTATTTTCGGGTTGTTATAGTAAAAAAAAAAAGGTACCATACATTAAACAATCAACTAATTTAACATACAATTAAACCTTGGGAGAGGCATAATGCCTCTCCCAAGGTTTAATTGTATTTCTTTCAACACACGTATCCACATCAAGAATCTTGCACACGAAATACACATACGAAATAATTTTACATATTAAGACCGTTAACTTCACTTAAACATTTATTGTCTGTAATATGCTGTCAAAACTGAGACCTAGTCACTGACAAACTGTCATATGGCCAGAGATTTTGAGGGGAGGGGAACAGTCGATACCATCGTTTCCATGACTCAACTCATACCTTATTTTATCGATCCCTGAACGATAAAAAGGAAAAGTTGATATAAGTAGGATGTAAAACGCTGGAGTAAATGCTGCAAAGCATATTTTTCAATGCTCTAACGATTCTGCCAGCTCGCCGCCCAAAGATGTGATTATCTTGTCTTCATTGAAGGCGGAAATTCGGAAATCTTTTAATACCAAGGGTAAATGGTAGTGTATTGAAAACTGGTACTACTAAAGCAGCACGGTCCCGAACGCGCAGTCGCGCGTCCGCGCTAGCTAGTCGTGAGTGGTCGATCCTAACCCTAACCCTAACCCTAAACACGTATTCATTTGCACACGCGGGTTAGGGATAGGGATAGGACGCGCGACCGGGACAGTGCTGCTTTAGTAGTACCTTGAAAACTTTGGTGGGGGCTTATGGTTTGATAAAAATATTTTTTTAATTTCACAAATTCACTGGTTATACACGAAATCACACTACATAACATTAACACATTTATTAATTAACCAGATAGTTATTATGACTTAAATACCGAAATCCAAAGATATGAAAGAGTGTAATGTTTTAAATGTAATGAAGTTTCTGAACTGCCATCTTAATTAGATGGTTGGTGGTGCTGGGTGGCTTTAGAAATCTCAGAGATGGTGTTAAGATGCAGCGATTCTTAATTGTTTCGTAAACTTATTATTCAAATGTCTAAACATGCAAGTGGATTTTGTCTAAAAATATTGAAAGACACTCTTCAAACCTGTGATAGAAAACCGTGGGACTATGTTCATTGTCGAATTCGTCAAACGGTGACAATTCTTTCCCAAGTTACTGATTAACTTTCCGTTCTAGTACTCTTTTGTCACAACCATTAAACATGTCACCTACTTCTCTTCCCAGACACATTGGTTCTGTACAAAGTTTCGTTAGTCGAGAGTTCTTTTATTCTAATAACTTCTTTCCTCAAATTGTTGCTCTCGTCTTCTTTTCCTCTGGCCTACAATAATGAGTCCTTTAAGCTTTCTGCCTATCGAAATCCGACAATCATTACTGCGCCGGACAAAATGCTTTGCAGCATTTCTTCCAGCTCTATACATTCTCAGTTCAAATGCCACCATGGTCAACTTTGCCTTTCATCCTTTCGGAGTCGACGAAATAAGTCCCAGTTGAATACTGAGGCCGATGTAATCAACTAAACCCCTCTCCAAAAATTTCAGGCTGTGCGCCTATTGGAGAAAAGATTTCCGCCAAGGTCAACTTTGCCTTTCATCTTTTCGGGAATCGATAAAATAAGTACCAGTTATGCAAATGAAATCGACTGGCACCACCCTTGATTTTAGGCCCTGTGCCTATAATAGAAAGGATTATTATTATTATTATTAGAGGATTAGAGCAACAGCCCATATGTTGATGGCAGTCACGATATCCCTTGAGTTTTGATTTCAAGAGACGTTTGAGGTGCTTCAAATATGCAGTGGTGACCATGTCTTTCGTTTCTCTGTACGAAACGTTGTCCAATTCCAGGATCCCAGGTACTTGTACCAATCATCATCCGGATCTTTCATTTGCTAATTCTCTGCCCCTACAATCTGCTCTTTTCTCTTGTTTCAAAGTGAGCACCGCACACTTTGAGATCCTGAATTCCATCCCTATATCCTTGCTGCACATTTGCACAGTCTCAACCAGCCTCTCTATTTCAGGCTTTGTTTTAAATCATCCATGAAAAGAAGGTGGTCGAGATGAGGTCCATTCTTCCTCAGCTCATAGGGCGCGTTGACTTTGCGTAGAACTAATTTGTTGCACATGAATTTTAGCAATGAAATGTTAAGTGAAACCCCTGTTGAGAACCACTGAGGTACATCATCACATAGACTCTTCTTATATCTGCAAGTCCTGCTTTTTCCAACACAGTCCTTCATCTTCTTTGTCCTAGCATTGACCGAAAGGTATTTTAACTCGGCTTCAGTGAAATCGGGTTCAGATAGTATTCATTTTCCAAATCCTATTGACAACACTATTGTTATGCCGTCAATTAGAAGTAATTACAATCGCCAAATAGAATCTATTAATTCTTCTAAACAGAAGACTTTGTTAATTTTTTTTCATTAAAAAAAAAAAAAGAATTGTAAGAAAGGCGGTGTATGTCAACAGATATACGGTAACAAAAGGGTGAACGTAATCCTTCAGTAAAGTGTTTATCCAAATAAAACAAGTGAAGGCGCGTTTTAGTGATTAAAGTACTCAGCTCATGATTGCAAGGTTGTGAGCTCGAATTTCGGTGGCGCGTTGTGTCCTTGAGCAAGACACTTTATTTCATGTTGTTCCAGTCCACTCAGCTGGCAAAAATATGTTGTACCTGTATTTCAAAGGGCCGACCTTGTCACATTCTTTGTCACGCTGAATCTCCTTGAAAACTCGTAGAGAACTAGGTTAAGGGTACGAATGTCTGTGGAGTGCTCAGGTTAATTTCACGAGCAGGCTGTTCCATTGATCGGATCAACTGGAACCCTCGCTGTCGTAACCGACGGAGTGCCAGTTTATGCAAGTAAATCAGTAGCCACACGCATACCTTTGCTTCTAGTGACCTTCAGTGAATGATAAAATAAAACTGCAGTCGCACGCATGGCATTGTAAAAGAATAAACATTTTAACAAAACAAAAAATGACATTGTCAGGCAAAATAGCTGCAATACTACGACAATAAAACAATGTTACTTTATTATCGATATCTAGGAGTCAATAGTCGATGAATTTCGGAAAGATGCAGTTTACTAGCTGTTCTTTCCTTTCGTCCCGCCATTAAAACACACAACTATAAAACTCAACCACTTCCGCTGTAGTATCAAACATTCTTTTGGATTTTCTTTTGGTCCAATTCTACATTCCCTGAACTAAACTTTCAGAAAAATAATTATACTTTTCTTTATTTTTTGAAGCGAGTTACATGTTTTGTCTTTTTTTTTAAATAAGAAGTGTTTTATCTTTCAACAATGCTAGTTCAACGATAGTGTTAAGAAATAAAAGTTAAAAGAAAAAGGTAATTATAACAAATTTTTAAACATTTGTTCGTTCGAGCATTCAAAAGAGTTGTCCTCGCTGATTAATATTTTTTATAGAATCCCAGGAGTTAAAATTCGTGTAGAAGAAACTACGATTAACATACAGTTTTGGCGGTGAGCTGGTAGAATCATTACCATGCTGGGCAAAATGCTTAGCAGCATTTCATGTCTTTACGTTCTGAGTTCAAATTCTGCTGAGGTCGACTTTGCCTTTCATCTTTTCAGAGTCAATAAATTCTTGTGAGCCATTTGGCAACCTCATCAGTATGGGTGCCACAAAAAAAGCACTCAATACACTCTGTAAAGTAGTTGGCTTCCAGCCATAGGAACCATACCAAAACAGACATTGGACTATGATAAAAATCTTCCGACTCATTAGATCGTGTCAAGTCATTGATTCCATGTCAGTAACGAAGACGGATGTTGAATGGTAATGATGTGTATTAGATTGAAGAATTGAAAACGAAATACTGATCAAAACATTAAAAATAAATAACAAAATTAAAAATAAAAACAACAAAAAATCATAATGAAAATATTCAAAGATTATTAATGTATTTTTTTTTTTAATATTTTATTTAACAAAAGATGCATATACATACATAAATCCATGCGTGTATAGCAGTATGGCAAACAGAATTCAAATGATGAAAAGGATGATATTATCATTGTTATTATTATTATTATTATACAAAACTTGTAAAATGGAGATGAAGTGTTTCTTTTGAAGTGTACGAGATGGATGAAAGAAGAACAGTTTGAAATGAGGGGTAGGATAGAATTTTTTTGTTCTTGAAGTTTGCTATTTTTCAAGCATTTTTTAACAATAACTGTTGATACTGTGTGAGTCTCTCTCTCTCTCCCGTAACTTTCTCTCTCCGTATATAGATAGACAGACAGACAGACAGTGACATGATGGTCTGCTGGTTCTGAATCACTGCATCATTCGAGAAAGGAAGATACCTTTAGCCGTTCTGATACTAAGTCGCCTGAAAATTTTCTTGATTCTGTGATACAAACTTTCTTGTTTTAAAGAGATCTAAATTGAAAAATCTTTCATGAAAATATCATTTTTAATTTATGTTCCAAACTCCAGCTTAATAACGACAAAGTTATTTTAATAAATTCTTCATTATTTTAAGAATTAATTGAACCAAAGCCAGTATATTCCAACAAGGATATGGTAACATAAGGGTTAAAGTGATCTAAATTAAAACCTTCCTTCAAAATTTCATGTTAATTCATGTTCCAAACACCAGCTTTATAATGAAAAAGTTGTACTAAATTCTTCATTATTTTCAAAATTAATTGAAACAATAGAAATATGTTAAGAAAAGGATTAATTGTTATTTACGTATTAATTGGATTGACCTGGAAAGTGTACTGTGTGTAAGAAAATCTAAATATATTAAACACCATACAAGAATTACTAAAGAAAAAAAGATGGCTGGTGGCCCTCGTCCCTTCCAGATTGATAAATAAGCAACCATTCATTGAAACAAATAACAGGGTCAAAGTAACCAACTAAAACCTTTGACGGTATTGCTCCAGCATGGTCAAAAACTTATGACCGAGACCAGTAAAGACGATTATTGTACGGGTAATGGAGTGTCTGAAACAATGGAGAGGAGAAGTAAATGTACAACTGTATTTAGTTCCATCCTTCTATATCTGATTTCAAATCCTGCCAAGGGTTAATATGAATTCCATCCAACCAGGGATCAGTAGAATAAGTACCTGCCTGCCTTGTTGTTGTTTAGCCCCAAGTCAGCTCTTATAGATCAGACATATAATCAGAGGCATTCTATCCATGACCACCCTGTTTTTTTCCTACGTACATGGAGACCAGGGTCTCATTGCCTGGTGTTGTCCTTTTCTTTTAAGACGACAGAAGTGTGGGATCTGAATAAAATTTGGCTGCTATTTTTAGCGGATTAAGCAACCATGTATAGAGGTCTCTTTGTTGGCTAGAAGCACTTGTCATATATCCTTCAACCAATACACACACACACACACACACACACAGACAGATAGATACCAGTATGAGACCCAGGGGTAGATCATGAGCAAGATGGTCGGATAACATCCATGAGATCAGTTGGTATTGCTTGAGAATCCATCCAGATCAACTGGAGATGGTTGCTTCTGACAAGACCCACGATCTACCCAGAATTAAGTGGGTAAAGAAGATGAGAGTGAAAACCAAATGAACACAAAAGAGACTCAATATCCTTTCATCAGCTGTTGACTGAATGTCAATGCAGTTTCAACACCTAGCAACAGAACTACTCAATCCAGCAGTGTCAACAGCTTCTATTGAAGCTGTTAGGAGAAGAAACATATAAACACAAAAATTGAACAATAATGAGAAAAACAACTGTAAAAAGACAATTATGGAGAAAGTACAAAACAAAACTCATGCATTTAACCTCACGATGGTCATCTCAAATATTAAACTGAGGGCTGTGTAGGACTTAGTTATGTTTGATCCCAGGGTAAAGTTGATTCAGAAGAGAAGACTATAATGCAACAAAATGCTGAAATTCATTCAATCCTGTTCTATAATTTCTGGACTCCATTGGTTTTTAAAATTAAAATATTTGTTTCTGAGTTACAAGATCAAAGTAAAGGACCTTGGGGAAATATATTTTTGAATTTGAAATATGAAATTTAGGGCCAAAGATGAGAGAGAGAGAGAGAAAGAGAGAGAGAAGGGGTTATAATAAAAAAGGATGAGAAGAATGAATGAGAGAGAAGGGAGTGATTTCTGTAAAGTCTGTTGTTTATGAGACATGAGTCATTGGTCAATCATAGCTGTTCTAGGACAGGTAACCGTCTGTCTGTTCGTGAGTCTGTTCGTTTCTCACACTAAAGATGCCAAAGATTCTGTGAAAAATCTATTTCTGTCCAACATCATCGCTGTAAATAAAAGAAATAAAATGTAAAAGTTAGGTAGGAATGTGGCAGAAATCTTAGGTTTATTCTAGACCAAAACATACTATTAAATATACACTGCCACTATATATCTTCAATATATACAGCATAACATACAATATAATATATACAGCATAACATACATTTACGTACATGATTGGCTTTGTCAGTTATGACGATGGGGATTCCAGCTGAAACAATCAACAGAGTAATCAACTTGTCCCCTCCACCAAATTCCAGGCCTTGTGCTAATAGCAGAAAGGATTACTCTTATCATTATTAGGAGGGCAGTATGCTGCTAGATTCGTTAGCATGCCAAATAAAATACTTAGCGACATTTTGTCTGTCTTTACACTCTGAATTCAGATGGCGCCAAGGACAGTTTTGCTTGTCATTCTTTCAGGGTTGATGATATCAGTTCCAGTTAAGCACTGGGGTTGATGTATTTGATGAGCCCCTTCACCCACAATTTCAGGCCTGGCGCCAATAGAATGGCTGTTAAATCTACATATATGGTCAGTATTTCAAGCTATTTTACACTACTGGTTACATCTACATATGTGGTCAGTACTTCAATGTACTTTGTACTCCTATTTCTTTGTCTGCAGATGAATAAATAACGAGACGAGATACTGAAACGAAGCAGCAGGTAACACTTACTTTGGCGAAAGTTCGTTGGCGCATGAGGGAATCAACTTTGGAGTTGTAGAAATCAAAGACAAACTGTGCCATCTGAGCCATGTCTTCCATCACAACAACTTTACCGTAAGCCAGTTCTGTGACCTGTCATTGGAAATAACAACAACAACAACAACAACAATGAACATTTAATAACTTGGAAAAACAACAACAGGTAAGATAAAAGCCGCTCAAATATCAGGTGTTAATCTGACCAGGTGAGAGGACAAATGGCATGAATATGAGATTGTGACAAGCTATGGGCAGTGCATTCCCTTTCTTAGATCTCCTCCTCCTCATCATCATCATTATTTAATGTCCACTTCTCCATGCTTGCATGGGTCAGTCAGAATTTGTCCACACAGGTTTTCTATGGCTGGATGCCCTTCCTGTCATCAACCCTCATTTGATTTACAATCATCAAGTGATGTCTAAACAAGAGAGCACACAAATACACACACCAGTATATACATAAACACACAACATTATACACACATACAATGGGCTTCTTTCGGTTTCCATCTACCAAATCTACTCACAAGGCTTTGGTTTACCTGGAGCTATAGTACAAGACACTTGCTCAAGGTACCATGCAGTGGGACTGAACCAAAGACCATATGATTAGGAAGCAAGCTTTGCAACCACACAGCCATACCTGTACTTATTTAATTTAAATGAAGGGCAGAGTCCCTCTTTCTCAGATTTATTTAGTTAAAACGAAGGTACAGGGTCACTAGTCCTTCATTTTAACTGAAAAGATTGTAAAAATATGTCTTGCGAAAACATGGGCTATTCTCAATGGCCAATGTCATCTGGAAGTCATCACTACCCAGTGTTTAAAAGTACCTTCTTCCATGCCACTGTAGAATCTGTGATGCTTAACAGGACTGCTGCCTGGACATTTATGAAACCTCTTGTGGGAAAAAGCATTTGACAAACCACATGCTAATTAATTTATTAATTTTGCAATTAATAAATTATATTAACTCTTCACCTCCATTTTCTGAATTTTAATTTGAATATTTATAAAACAAGATTTATACTTAAACCTATTATTTTATGAATATTACTATTTATAAAGAAAAATACGTAATGAACCAGTAATTCATTGGGTATTTTTATCCCTTAATGAGGCTATTTTAACCGCTATTTAAATTTATGTGTGTGTGTGTGTGGTGCTACTCTGGTAGCGGTGGTGAAGATGGTGATGCTCCTCGCAAACTACTCACCTTCCGTACTGGAGGGTAGATTTCTGTTGGTGTCAGGTGCAGATTAATTGGTCGACTCGTTAGCTGCAAAATAGAAGGGAGATAAAGCATGTTAACGTCCGGCAAGGGCCAGAATGGTAACGAATATATTTAGGGGGGAGGACAACAAATTGTAAAAGGTGGTGGTGGTGGTGGGTTAAAAAATTTTTTTTTTATATAGTTCCCTTCTAGAGTCTTACCGACTCATAAGTGTTTCGCTCAAAAACACAATGCGTTGCCCAGTCCGGGAATCGAAACCACGATCTCATGATCATGAGTCCAACACCCTAACCACTAAGCCACGCACCTCCACGGTAGTGGTGGTGAATGCTAATACAACCTCTCACCTGGCACATGGCCACTTCTCTTGGTTCCTCTCCCTCTCTCAGCTGAGATGCTCTTGTTTTGCAAGATACTTGAGAACCCTGCAGGTGCTGGCGCCGCATAAAAATCACCCATGCTGGCATCACATAGAAAGCACCCATGCTGGTGCCATGTAAAAGACACTCATACTGGCACCCTGTCAAAAGCACATGTGACGGTGCCATGTCAAAAACACCTGTGTTGGCGCCACACAGAAAGCACTCATGTTAATTTCATAGAAAAAGCACCCAGCTTGGTGTCATGTAAAAATTACCCAGTACACTGAGTGTTAGGGAGTGGTTGGTGTTAGGAAGGGCATCCAGCCTTAGAAACCTTGCCAAAACAGACAAATGGAGCCTGGTGCAGCCATTCGGCTTGCAAGTTCCTGGCAAACCTTCCAACCCATGCCAGCATGGAAAATGGATGATATATGATGATGACGATAACGATGGTATGAAAGCATGTATATACATACATATAAATGTATGTTTAAGCACACAAACACACACACACACATGCATGCAGGCGCACACATACAAAGTGTTGAAGGGAAGCTCGTAGCAACTAACCTTATTAAACGCTGGAGTTAGTTCGAAACAGTTGCGGAAGAGGGAGACACGTGCAAAAACGTATAATCCCAGACGTGCACGGGACAATGCAACAATAAGACGCCGCACATCGCTGCAAAACAGAAACGCACATTATTAATAGTGTCAGTGATGATGATGATGATGATGATGATGATGATGATGATGATGATGATAGTGGTGATTGTGATGATGGCGGTGGTGGTGATGGTGATAAAGAAGATGAAGTTGATGTGGTGGTGGAGATGGTGGTGATGATGATAAAGAGATAAACATGTGAAGAAAAACAATCGAAACTCACCGCAGATGTCCCACAGCTTTCGTTCTGACAAGAGATAATAAGATGTAGTCGTTTTGTTGACCCTGGTAACGATCAACTGTTGTCACCTAAACAACAACAACATCAACAATCAGAAAAATGAAATATATTCCAGATAAATTATTCCCACATCCACACACACAGACTATAAAAGTATAGAGGCATGTCTTTCTCTCACTTTCCCTCCTATGTGCTATCAATCTCATCACTCTCTCATATCTGCCATTGAGGGCCTCCTCCTCACTACATCAGTCCTTACATATCTCTGACATCCATCTCTGTCACTGTACATATATCTCTCTCTTTCTTTCTTTTGCCTCCCCACTCTCCCAAAATTTCCCATCCTAGTATGCAACACACACACACACATGAGGGGGGGGGGCTGAAAAGTTTCTGGCTTTGTGTAAAAGAAAATACAAGAGGAGCAGTTAATTATGATTTTATTCAACCTCAGATTCACACATTCATTGCAAGCGGTCCTTCAGTTTTTCAAAGTCCTGTATAAGAACCTGAAGGTTGGGCCTCCAACAGAACCCTTCACGATACCCTTAAAGCTAGGAACTTTTCATCACCCACCTCATATACATTCTTTTATTTGTTTCAGTAATTTGACTGCGGCCATGCTGGAGCATCGCCTTTAGTTGAACAAATCAACCCCAAGACTTATTCTTTGTAAGCCTCGTACTTATTCTATCAGGGCTCTTTTGCCAAACTGCTAAGTTACAGGGACATAAACACACCAGCATCGGTTGTCAAGTGATGGTGGGGGGACAGGGAACAAACACAGATACACAAACATACACACACACATACAACGGGCTTCTTTCAGTTTCAGTCTACCAAATCCACTCACAAGGCTTTGGTCGGCCTGAGGATATAGTAGAGGACACTTGCCCAAGGTGCCACACAGTGGAACTGAACCTAGAACCATGTGTATATCCCCCAGGGTCAATAAAATCAAATCATGTGTTTACCTTGTGGGGTCGTCCAATGAAAGGATTGTTGCCACATCTCTGGGCTATGACGTCACGGATCAAGTGTTTCTGACCGTTATAGGTGGTCAGTATGGAGATCTTCTCAGCTGGGTAACCTAGTAACCTCATGTACATAAACACAGCCACGGTATACTCAGCCTCTGCCAGGTTCTATGATGACAAGACAGAGAAAGAAAGGATTAAATGTAAATAATAAAAAAATTAAAAATTGAAATAAAAATAAAATGTCTGCTTCTAAAATTGTGCATTTTCTATAAATTTATGATAACGATTTTCGTTCCCTGTAGGATTTTCGAGCGAGATCGTTGCCAGTGCCCCTGGACTGGCTTGTGCGGGTGGCACATAAAAGACACCATTTCGAGCGCGGCCGTTTTCGTGCGGGTGACACGTAAAAGCACCCACTACACTCTCTGAGTGGTTGGCGTTAGGAAGGGCATCCAGCTGTAGAAACTCTGCCAAATCAGACTGGAGCCTGGTGTTGCCATCCGGTTTCACCAGTCCTCAGTCAAATCGTCCAACCCATGCTAGCATGGAAAGCGGACGTTAAACGATGATGATAATGGTAAACCAATGCCTAGCAGTCCATGTAAATCTAAATATGTCCAAAATTCCTGTCAAGTATGAAACAGAATTTCTCCTCTGATTTGGTTTTATCATTATGGACATTTGGATAATTTATGGAGTGTATTTGGGAAAAGGTACACCCACAAAATTCCTGGAAGAGTTGGCATTCCAGGAAAAATATCTGACCAAGAGCAATGCCTCAGAAATCCTGACCAACCCATACCAGCATGGAAAAACTGATGTAAAATGATGACGGCAATGGTAGTGGTGGTGATTGAGATGAGGATGAGGATGATGGTGATGGTGGTGGTGGTGGTGATGACGACACTGATGATGATGATAATGATGACGGTGGTAATAACGACGCTGATGCTGGAGGTGATGATGATGATGATGGTGGTGGTGGTGGTGGTGGTGATAATGATGGTGATGGTGATAATGGTGGTGGTGGCGATGACGACGCTGATGATGATGATGGTGATAGTGATGACGACGGTGGTGGTGATGATCACCTGAAACATCTACTCTCACCTGATAGAAAAATGGGTTCGGCTCTGATTCGCCGACACCGTTGAAGTCTTGTACATCGACAAGCTGGTAGTCGTAGACAAATCCTGCGTTGGCCATTTGGAACTCTGGTGAAACCAAAACATGAGGCAGATTGCCAAGTTTGCGGTACCTCCAGTTATACAGGTTACTCAAGCTGCCAAAAGAAAAGACATGGAAATTTTTAGCAAGAATCCAAGGAAACTAGTGGTGATGGTTCCTGCAACAGAACAAAAAAAAAAAAACAATTGGGAAATAATATTCACAAATATAAAGAAGGGGCAGGAATAGCTGTGAAGTTAAGAAGTTTGCTTCCCAACCGCATGGTTCTGGGTTCAGTCCCACTGCGTGGCACCTTGGGCATGTGTATTCTACTATAGCCTCGGACCGACCAAAGCCTTGTGAGTGGATTTGGTAGACGGAAACTGAAAGAAACCTGTCGTATATATGTATATATATATATATATGTATATATATATATATATATATATATATATATATATATATATGTATGTGTGTGTGTTTGTCCCACCAACATCGCTTGACAACCGATGCTGGTGTGTTTACGTCCCCGTAACTTAGTGGTTCGGCAAAAGAGACCGATAGAATAAGTACTAGGCTTACAAAAAATAAGTCCTGGGGTCGATTTGCTCGACTAAAGGCTGTGCTCCAGCATGGCCGTAGTCAAATGACTGAAACAAGTAAAAGAGTAAAGAGAGAGTCAAAATATGATGTGGTTGGGAAGCAAATTTCTTACCACATACCAATATTTCTGAAAGAAAAAAAAAAAAATTTTTTAAACCAAATAGATAGTCATGGCTGGAATGTCTCTGATCAGAAATCAGCTCAGAGATGGCCCAAACAACCCCCAACCATAACTAAGACACAGAAACAGAACTCTGGTTTGCTTTACCTTGCACGTGCTCTGCCTTGGGCGTCGAGGTCAACTGTTGGAACTCCAAGACGTACCAGTCGGGTGAAGAGTGACTGTTCCATGTTGGAATATTTCTGGAACGCCATGTTCTTGATGACTGGTGGCAACTGATGATGGTCACCAATCATGATCCAGCGTTTCAATCGATTCAGACCGTCTTCGGGATTCTGAAAGAATTTGTGGAGAAACAGTGATAGTCAGGGATTAGTGTGATGAAGAACCAGTTAGGAATTGTTAAACACCTCAACCCGAAATCAGGTCCCAGAACCAAACCAATGATGGAACTGTCTTTACATTTTCATTAATCCTTTAGCAATATAAACCAACAATATCTGGCCAAAATAATCTACTTGTTTTATTTTCAAACTAGCCAGATCCAGCCTCTCACACTTACCCTACAATATTATTCTACAAATAAACAATTACATCATTGAAATCTCAAAGCTATGAGATAATGCAGGATTAATTCAAAACAATGTGAATAAATAAGAATCACATTTGACAGAAAAATCTGAATACTAAAAGGTTAAACTTGCAAGAAATAGCAGCTCTTTTTGCCTCAAATTACAACGTTCTGTCTTGAAACAAGAAGACATTGGATAATGGAGTCCTAGGTACATCATCATTTAATGACTGTATTCCATGCTGGTATAAGTTGGGCAGTTTGACAGGATCCGACTAGCAAGAGGGAGGCATTAGGCTCCATTGTCTGTTTTGGCCTGGTTTCTGCAGTTGGATGCCCTCCCTAATGCCAACCAGCATACAGAGTGTACTGGGTGCTTTTTTGCATGGCACCAGCATCAGTGAGGTTGCTGTATAACTTGCAAGACAACAAAAGTCTCCTTTGACTGTGGGGGAGGGAGCATAGTAAAGAAGCAGGTGGTTTCATGCTGGGTGTTGAGAGGCTGATGTATAATAGAGGGACAGGCAGAGATGTCTTGCTGTAAGAGGAGATACAGGGCTGCTCTGCATTGAATAAGGGTAGATGGGAGTAGCTGGAAAGACAAAGAAAGACCCTCAAGTGATGGGGTGGGGTAGTAGAGAGGGCAGTGGCTTTGTGCTGGGTGTTGAGAGGCTAAAACAACAGTAGCAGAGAAAGAGCCGAGGTGGGTGGGGTTGTGCTCAATTTGCTAAAAATAGCAGCCAATTCTCCTGTAAATCATAATCTTCTGTCTTTAAACAGAAAAAAACGCATTAATGTAGTCTCAGATGCACTATGCCCAAATAACAAGTGGGAGGGTCACATCTGGAGCACCTTTATTCATTAGGTCTAATTTAAAGCAAACGATAATAGAATAAAAAGCCTTTACAGAGTCACTCAAACTGCTAGAAATAGCAGTCAAATCTCTTGCACTCTCTTTCACTTTACATACACCCTTAGCCACACTCATACTATCTGACTCTCTCTCTCTCTCTCTCTCTCACACACACACATATACATATACTCACATATACACACACACACACACTGTAATTACCTGAAGCAACAATGGTATGAATGTTTCGATTTCAAGAATTTGTGCCGCTTCCTCCATTAAGATATTATCAAACTGAAATAAAAATAAATAAGAATTTCATAACAACAACCTCAACAACAATAACAGTTCTTTCTAGTACAGGTACAAGGCTTGAAATCTTCGGGGTGGGCACGCTAACGATTCTGCCAGCTTGCTTAGCAATAACAATAAAAACAACAACAACAACAACCCTTTCTACTCTAGGCACAAGGCCTGAAATTGGGGGAGGGGGGTTGTCGATTACATTGACCCCAGTACTCAACTGGTACTTGATTTATTGACCCTGAGAGGATGAAAGGCAAAGTCGACCTTGGTGGAATTTGAGCTCAGAGCACGGTGAAGGACGACATGCCGCTAAGCATTTTGCCCAGCGTGCTAACGATTCTGCCAGCTCACTGCCCTAATAATAATAACGATAATGATAATGATGCTTTCTACTGTAATCACAAGGCCTGAAACTTGAGGGGAGGGGTTAGTCAATTACATCGGTCCCAGTATTTAACTGGTACTTATTTCCTCGACCCCGAAAGGATGAAAGGCAAAGCTGACCTAGACGAAATTTGAACTCAGAATGTAGCGACAGGCGAAATACTGCTAAGCATTTCGCCCGGCATGCTAACCATTCTGCCAGCTTGCCACCATAATAATAATAATAATAATAATAATAATAATAATAATAATAATAATAATAATAATAATAATAATAATAATAATAATAATAATAATAATAATAATAATAATAATAATAATAAAGGAGCCTCCAGCATGGTCCCTCACTACACTATAAAAATCAGTAAAAGACAAACTAATTAGAGAGTCTTTATAATTGTCATTTAACCTGCTAGAAACAGCAGCCAAACTTCCCTTCAGTCCCGCCTGTCCGTCTATTTTTGATAATAGGTTTGCTAACCAGGACAGGATTGATATAACACTCAAGATCAAACACTGCAAATGCTGTTACTGGCATAAACACAACAGCAACAGTAACAACAGCAAGACAGAAGGAGGAAAATAATGTTTATTAATGTGCACTTTACCTTAAATCCGACTTGGACGAGGTCTCTGCGTTTCAATGCTGCATGGGTGCAGGTCATTGCAATGATTTTGGCTTCTTTTATCAACAAGTAGTCTGCACGGTCGGCGCCGCTGCGCAACAACTCGAATGCACGGAATTCCTGGAGGTTGCCATAAGAGAGAGAGAGAGAGAGAGAAAGAGAAAAGAAAGAGAAAAACTGTTACTTGGCTGACCTTTTTGCATCTGTGACGATATATCTGGTTCGCCCAACCACATTCTCACTGCCCTTACATTCCATAGTAACAATCCCCTCAACACCATCTTGTGAACCTGTTAGCATCAGACATTAGAAGAAGAAGAAGAAGAAGAAGAAGAAGAAGAAGAAGAAGAAGAAGAAGAAGAAGAAGAAGAAGAAGAAGAAGAAGAAGAAGAAGAAGAAGAAAACGAAGAACGCAACGACCACCATCACCACCAGCAACATTGCTACTGGTGTCACCAATGCCACCACCACACTCACCCACAACCCTACCTTTGCCTATTACATCTCTGGTGAAAGACAGCTTTTGCTTCAATTAATTTTGGAAATAACGAAGAATTTAGGAAAATCTCTTTTGTCGTAATTAATCTGGTGTTCGAAACATAAATTAACAGGAAATTTTGAAGGTTTTAATTTAAATCACTTTAACCCTTCATCTAAAGAAAAGATATTGAAATAAAGAAATAAGGTTTATTCACCTCCAACTGTGTGAAGATCTTCTTGATATGTCTGAAACAACCTTTAGCAATGTCCAGATCTTTCTGGAATGATTCTGTGGTGAACAACGGCTGAGGGGCATTGCTGAAGAATTTGGTAAACGGGAACAGGTCTTTCACAATTGTCAGGTTATTCTCCTGAGTACCAGATGGTAAAAATAGAGTAAATAAATAAAATAAATATTTCAGTCTAATAACTGAAACAAACAAAAAATAAAAGGACATAAAAGAGCGTTGTAACATTGAAGTTTGCTTGAAGCATTGTAACATCGAAGACAGTAAAAAAAAGAAAGAGAGAAAATAGAAAGCTTCTGACAATGTAGAAAGTTTTATAAAACCTTTATATTTCAGGTGCAAAGACCCATCTTCAGAAGGAAAACATTCTGGGAAATGTTCAGTTATGCAGGTTCCGTTAACCCATTCAAATCCCCTATTGTTATATGGATTAATGGAACTTGCATAACTGGACATTCCCCAGAGACTGACTTTTTGCATTGTCACATGCTTTCTATTTTCTTTCTCTTTTTTTTTTTTATCTAAAAGGGTATATATATATATATATATATATATATATGTGTGTGTGTGTGTGTGTGTGTGTGTATATATTCTTTTATTCTTTTACTTGCATCAGTCATTTGACTACTACATATATATATATATATATATATATATATATATATATATATTCATTTATATATACAGTTATATAATAATTTCCAAATACAATTTAATAAGAATTTCTCAGTTTTCTTTTTATGAAAAAATACCCCAAAATTATGTGGGCATCATATTATATAATCTTGTAAAGCCACAATTAAATGTCACAGAAATAATACAACAAATACTAAAAGAACAGTCATTTGACCATAGAACTGACCTGGTACTAAACTATAACAGCAGTAGCAGCAGCAGAAGCAATTCTGTCACATTTAGATAACCAGCTTTTGACCAAAGGTCAGTTCATTTAGGACTGACCTGGTACTAAACAGCAACAACAAAATATGTCAGAGGGAAAGGAAAAAAATAAAATAAATAAAACAAGTGGAAGACAACCAACCTTTGATTCTGCATTTGTGATTTTACTTTCAAATTCTTCCCATCGTGCCAAAACCTGAAGAATTTAGGAAAGAGGGAATGGTTATTGGTTGGAGAAAATACGACAAGGGTTTTGTGTATGACATGACAAATATAAGTGTGTGTGTGTGTGTGTGTGTGTGTGTGTATATATATATATATCATCATCGTCGTTTAATGTCCGCTTTCCATGCTGGCATGGGTTGGCCGGTTTGACTGAGGATTGGCGAGCCAGAAGGCTGTACCAGGCTCCAATCTGATCTGGCAAAGTTTCTACAGCTAGATGCCCTTCCTAACACCAACCACTTCAAGAGTGTAGTGGGTGCTTTTATGGGCCACCGGCATGGGAGCCAGCCAGGTAACTCTGTCGTTGGCCATGCTCAAATGGTGCTTTCTACGAGCCACTGCCACGGGTTCCAGTCAGGCGGCACTGGTATCGGTCATGACTACAATTTCACTCAGTTCAACAGGTCTTCACAAACTATAAATAAGAGCTAAAAATCCTTAGAGACGAAAATGTGCTTTGTTGCAGCTCTAAGGGTTTTTAACTCTTATTTCTAGCAATGCAGGTGCTGCCACCCAGCCCCCTCAGTCACAGCTAGTGACAACTGAATTTTTCTTTTCTGGTTTTATATTGCATATAGCTGCCTTCATTGTTTTATACATATATACGTGTGTGTGTGTGTGTGTGTGTATTCCTGTAAGTGTGTATGTGTGCACACACATTTACATGGAAACAATTACAGTAAAAGAAAGTTTAAAATGTAACCCATATTTTAAAAAATGCTGGTAATGAACACACATTACTAAGGTCAAAGTTCAACTCACCTGGTACAGGTAAAAATATCCAGCTGTTTCACAGGTGTATGACATATCACACTGGACATTTAAACTCTCCTGCAGTCGTGCCACTTCATCAAGCAGCTCCAGTCGCTGCGCGAGGACGTAATTAACACGGCCATACCTGTCGGATTTAACAACACATGTTAACACCATATTTGTATTGATACCTGTGTAAATTGACCATGTTCAGCTTAAATATCCCACCTGTTTTATGCTCAAGCCAACTAAACCTTGCCTCTCACACTGACCCTACAATGTCATTCTAAAAATAAACACTATGAGATAATGCTTGATTAATTACCGTGCAAATAATGCTTGATTAATTACCGTGCAAATAAATAAGCATTACATTTAACGAAATATTCTAAATGTTAATGGGTTACCGAACGATATTAATTACATTATATGTAATTATATATTCTTTTATTTGGTTCAGTCATTTGACTATGGCCATGCTGGAGCGCCGCCTTTAGTCAAACAAATCGACCCCAGGACTCATTCTTTGCAAGTCTAGTACTTTTTCTATTGCTCTCTGTTGCCATGGTATCAGCAGTGTTGTGGTTGCAGTTGTTTAACCAGCCATACTCGGCCAAAATATTCTGTCTGTTCTATATTCAACTGGTCAGCTCTGGCCTCTTACACCTATCCTATGTCATTCCAAAAATAAACAAACAACACATACTCTTTTACTTGTTTCAGTCTTTTGACTGTGGCCATGCTGGAGCACCGCCTTTTAGTCGAGCAAATCGACCCCAGGACTTATTCTTTAGAAGCCTAGTACTTATTCTATCGATCTCTTTTGCCGAACCGCTAAGTTACGGGGACATAAACACACCAGCATCGGTTGTCAAGCGATGTTGGGGGGACAAACACACACATACAAACATACACACACACATACATATATATATACATATATACGACGGGCTTCTTTCAGTTTCCGTCTACCAAATCCACTCACAAGGCTTTGGTCGGCCCGAGGCTATAGTAGAAGACACTTGCCCAAGATGCCGTGCAGTGGGACTGAACCCGGGACCATGTGGTTGGTAAGCTAGCTACTTACCACACAGCCACTCCTACGCCTATCATCAAAATTTCAAAACTATGAGATAATGCATGATTAATTTAAAACAATAAACATTACATTTGGCAGAATAATCTGAATGCTAAAAGGGTTAATGTCCGTTTTCCATGCTGGTATGGGTTTAATTCCAGCCGCTTTACAGCGGTGGTGATGGCAACGGCCATGACGATGATGATCCAGCCATAGAAACTATGCAAAAGCTGACAACACAGCTTGCTGGATCCACTCAAACTGTCCGGCCCATGCCAGTACGGAAAGGTGGACATTAACACAACGATGACAATGGCAAAGACGCCGACGGCAACAAGACTTACAAATACCAACAACAACAATGAACATATATTGGAGTCAGACCTGCTGTAATCTTTCTCAGTCTCCAGTGCCTCTTCTCCGTGACCCAGTCGAAGCAAATGGCGCTCGTCTATGTCCAATGCAATGATTTTCTCAAAAAGCTGATTGAGGGCCTACAAGAGAAAAAAACAGTAACAAACACATTGTGCTATTCCAAACGTATTGTATGTCATATGCAGCGGGTGGTGGTCAAGGGTGGGGGAAGATGGGTTGTGGAGAGGTTTTGCATGGGGGAGGAACAGATTGTGGTGGTGGTGGGGACACGGCCATGAAGGACATACCTGTATGTACGGATGGCCTCAATTTTACTTAGCTGGGTGTGTCTTCACAAGCGCAGCAAATCACCAGATGTCTCGGCCCCTTGTCATCTCGGTCAGTGAGGCTCAACATCTGAAAATCCTTTGTCATCCCTGCACCCTACATCTTCCAGGGTCTACCTCTTCTACAGATTCCCTTCACAGTTAGAGATCAGCACTTCTTTACGCAGCTGCCCTCATCCATACGCATCACATGACCACACCAGTGCAGTCTTCTCTCTTGCACACTACATCTGATGCCTCTTATACCCAAGTTTTCTCTCAAACTATTTACACTCTGCCGTACATGCACAATGACAATGCACATCCAGCAAAACATGCTGGCTTCATTTCTTTCAAGCCTACGCATGTCCTCTGCAGTCAATAGTCCATGTTTTGTTGCCATGTAGCATAGCTGTCTTTATACACAATCTGCCTTTCACTCTGAGGGTGAGTTCTATTCTGTGAGATGTCTGGCCATGAGGGAATATTCCATTGCTTGGAAACTGGTGCGGGTTAGTGACAGGAAGGGCATCCAACTGTAAAAAAGTCTACCTCAATAAACTCCATGCAGCTCAAGCAAGTATGGAGAAAGTGGATGCTAAAATGATGATGACGATGTTGATGATGACAACGATGATGACGATAGTGATGGTGAAGACGGCAATGGTGATGATGATAATGGCGATGATGATGGTGATGACGATGATGGTGATGATGATGATGGTGATGATGATGATGGTGATGATGATGAAATATATACACACACAAGACAACAAGGTAACAAGACGTCCCTCTACTCACCTGGTTAGAATGAGTCACTATGAGTGTTCGCTGATCCGGAAAGTTGTGGTAAAGATTGGAAATGATCTGGACAGCCACATCTGTTTTACCAGTCCCTGGAGGTCCGACCACCATTGTTAAACCTGGTTGCATTCCGGCTCGGATAGCCTCGATTTGCGTTGGTGTGAACGGCACAGTGTTCCTACGAGAACATAAATCACACACACATAATATATACAAGACAGAGATACTCAACCAGGGTTCGTATGACCCTTGTGAGGATGCCATTTAGGATTTTGTGGTTAAATTTTATCTGCAATAAATTGCTTATAAGTCTACAATACACAAAATATTTTAACGTTGTTTTATACAATTCCTAATAATGATGGGTGGATAAATTACAAGTTGTTACCTTTTCGGCTGACTGTAAGTGTAAGGGCCTCGATTTGGGATGATATGAGCTTCAGCGTTGACAGTGGATTTGGGGCCAGTTTTCTCTTCATTTGTGCTTCTCTCCAATGAAGAACTATCAGCCATCATGGTGAGTCTGTGGAGCATTGGCAAGAAAACAGACAAGACGTGGTATAAGCAATAGGTGACACACAGACAGACAAGGAAATATGTTATAGATTTAAAAACATGTATAATACAGGTGTGTACAGACAAATGTTGCAGGTGAGCAGGTATATTATTTCTTGTACACTTTCTGTTAAGTGCTTTCAGTCTTTAGACTGTGGCCATGCTGGGGCACCACAATGAAGGTTTTTTTTTTTTTTTAGTCGAATAAAATCAACCCCAGTACCTTTTTTTTCCATTGAAGCCTGGTACTTATTCTAATGCTTTTAGCTGAACTGGTGAGTCACTGGTGGTGAGGGACAAACACAAAGACATACATACACACACACACACACACACACATATATATACTGTTGTGTCTGGGGAGAGTCATTCTCTTTTAATGCTTTATAATTTAACACACTCACCAGTAAAATTTCCACTTATCTCTTTGAGATTTCAACGATGTGAATGTTTATTTTTAGAATGACATTGTAGGGTAAGTGTAAGAGGTCAGACCTGGCCAGTCTGAACATAAAACAGGCAGAATATTTGGACAGGATGTGGTCAGTTTAAATGCTAAAAGGTTAAACCTAAACAAACAAACCAATGTAAAGAGGCCTGTATATATTTAAAGGGGCATCTCTCACCCACTCAAGGACCAGCCTGATTATGGGGGTTTTCTAAAAATAGAGACAAAGTCAACAATACCTGAATGGTGGTTGAGGTTCAACCCCTTGCTTCTGGGGTTCAATAATCACTTCGGAATCAGGAAAACTCTCTTTCAGGTGGGGAGAACTGAGAAATGTGTCGTTCCAGTCCAGTGTTGGGATTTGGTTGGGCATCCTGGAGATGGGGGTGGTGGTGGTGGTGGTGAGAGGAGCAGAAGGAAAGAAAAAGATAAAAATATATGTAATTATTAGAATCAACAGGTTTTATTTATATCACGTAAAAGCACCCACTACATTCTCGGAGTGGTTGGCGTTAGGAAGGGCATCCAGCTGTAGAAACTCTGCCAAATCAGATTGGAGCCTGGCGCAGTCATCTGGTTCATCAGTCCTCAGTCAAATCGTCCAACCCATGCTAGCATGGAAAGCGGACGTTAAACGATGATGATGATGATGATGATATCAACATCGTCATCATTTTAAAATCAACTATTCTATGCTTGCCTGTGTTGGATGGAATTGGTCGAGGCTGATTTTTTTTAACAGCTGAATGCCCTTCCTGTTGCCAACCCTCACTTGTTTCTAAGCGGGGGTAATATCTCCCCACCCCCATGGCTGGGTGGTGAAGTAATTATCCCATGATGTCAAGACAAAGAGACACACACACATAAGCATACACTAAAACACACAACAGGATTCTTCTAGTTTCGATCAACTAAATCCCCTCAGAAGACTTTTGGTTGGCTCAGGGCCATAGCAGAAGACACTTGCCCAAATTGTCACACAGTGCGACTGGACCCAAATCCATCCTCATCCATGCGCATCACATGACCATACCAGTGCAGTCCCCTCTCTACATCTCATGCCTGCCTCATATACCCAATTTTTTTCTCAAATCCGTTACGCTCTGTCCTCCATGCACACTGACATTACCCATCTAGCAGAGCATGCCCGAGGGTTACATACAAATGGTGATAAAGGTTGGCAGGGAGGGGGGGGCACTTACTTAGAATAGTGAGCAGCATCAGGGCTTCCGTAACCCAGAATCAAGTCATGCAACCAATTCGGTACCACACAGTCTGTGTTCATCAAATCACGAATTGTCTCCAAAACAGCCTTGAAGTTGTTTTCTTTGGGTTTTCTTCTCATGATTACATTGAAGGTTTCGTACACATCCTAAC
Source organism: Octopus bimaculoides (assembly GCF_046866305.1). Taxonomy (NCBI): domain Eukaryota; kingdom Metazoa; phylum Mollusca; class Cephalopoda; order Octopoda; family Octopodidae; genus Octopus; species Octopus bimaculoides. The sequence goes on along the minus strand of NC_142952.1, from coordinate 32,087,209 downwards.
AAGACAAAATCATAATTATTAGAAGTTATCATTATTGAGTGAGAGAGCAGTGCATGCCAACAAAGTGACACTGGGGTAAGATATACAAAGCCCAGTATACCCATCATGACCACCCGTCTGATAAGGGTACACCAGGCGCATGTATCACAACCATATGTGCGCAGTATGGTAATCTCATATCAAGATAAACAACCCAGTTAGAATTTTCTTCAGGCTGAGTAGCCCATCTTGTTCAAAAGGTCCCTGAATAAGGACGCTATGTGTGTGTATGTATGTATGCCAAATTAGATTGGAGCCTGGTGTTGCCATCCGGTTTCACCAGTCCTCAGTCAAATCGTCCAACCCATGCTAGCATGGAAAGCGGACGTTAAACGATGATGATGATGATGATGAAATATGTATGTGTGTGTGTGTGTGTGTGTGTGTGTGTGTATAAGTATGTATGAGGGGGTGCTTCAAAGTTCCTGGTTTTGAGTAAAAGAAAATACAGGAGGATCAGTTAATTATGACTTTATCCAACATATTTCCCCTCTCATATTTGCATTTATTGCAGTGGTCTTTCCGTTTTTCTAAGCCCTGTAAAAGAACTTGGAGGCTTGGGCCTTCAACCAGGCCTTTCACGACACCCTTAAAGCCAGGAACTTTTCAACACCCCTCGTGTATATATACATATACATACACAAACACACACACACGTATATACAATAGGCTTCCTCACAGTTTTTCTCTGCCATATCCACTCACATGGCATTGGTCAGCCCAGGGCTATAGTAAAAGACACTTGCCCAAGGTGCCATGCAGTGGGACAGGACCCAAAATCACATGGTTCAAAAGCAAGCTTGCTTCTTAGTCACACACCATGCCCGCTATGGCTAACTACATTAAGTACATTAGCACTAACTTAATTAGATGTAATATTTTTGTAATCAAGTAAGTTTAATTACCTCGGCCCCTTTCAGAGTTTTTGCCATATCCTGTTGGTATTGGTTGGGGTCAAGCCACACACGTAAGGTTCTTGTGTCTCCATGGAGATCAGGTTTGGGTTCAGGACCTAAGAAATTAGATAATAATAATAATGATGATGATGATGATGATAATAATAATAATAATAATGATTCTTTCTAATTTTTGGTGCAGACACAAAAAGATCTTGATTGTGTGGTGATAGGTTGTTCCTTACCTTCTTCAATAACTTTGCCGTTGTCATCAAGAAGACCCTCAATTTCACAGCCTCTAACGTAAGTCAGTCCAACCTGTGGACTGAAAGGTTTCTCAGAGTTGTAAGGTGTCCCAATAGGGGATGTTGGTTTCACCGTGATGAGGAAAGCCACATCATGTTTCCGTAGAGCTGAAAATTAACAACAACAACAACAATAATTATAATAATAAGTTAAAGAAGTGATTTTAAATTCTCAATCGCAGGATAATGCTAATGATACAGCCTGAACAGGATAAACTACCCCTATTTTGCAGAAAAAAGTGTAGGTGGTTAGCTATGAGACTCGAACTCACACCTCCGTGATTACGCGTCGCGGTGCTCTGACCGAATGAGCTAAACTCCCCCACTACAGGTTCCTCTGCAAATTTAAGATGCATAGAAATCTTGCTTTGTGAGACGCTATCATATGTTAAATTCAAATTACGATGAACGTAAACAAACAAACGAAGGTTGCTTTTAGAAGCGTTGAGATGTCTTAGAAAGTTAAAGAAGTGATTTTAAATTCTCAATCGCAGGATAATGCTAATAATATAGCCTGAACATTGCTTTCTTTAGTTTTGGGCCAAAGGAGCTAGCTTAAAAGTCCACATGGCGTGTGGCTTTTGGGCTAGTTTAAATTAAAAGTAATTAAAAGAAAAATTAATTAGTCTCGTACCTTCCCATTCAGATTTTATTTCCGGTCTGACACTTAGGTTGACGGTGATGTCGGCACGGACCTGAGATGGATGATATTCTCCGATGCGAGGTTTGGCAACCTGGGAGGAAGAATTCACAAGTAAATAAAAGACAAAAACCAAAGAAAAAAAATGAAATAAAATAAGAAAAACAAAGGGAAATACACAAGAGAAGGACGAGTATGGTTGCGTGGTTTGGAGTTCAATCCCAGGGCACAGCAACGTGGCTGTCTTCTACTATAGCCCTGTGCCAACCTATGCCTTATGAATGCATTTGGTAGATGGAAAATGAAAGAAGCCCAATATCATCATCAGCATCATCACTATTAATAATGATAGTGATGATGATGATGATAATAATGGTGATGGTGGTTGTTATGTCATAGGTTTGAATATCTCATCACCAATAATGATATGACGACGATGTGCAACGGGGGTGGGTAGGAATAGTAGTACCCCAAATAAAAATTTGGATATGGTTATCTAGAATAACCTTTCACAGAGTTAATACGTTCACACAGAGCGTATTCCATACTATGCCAAACATACAAACTAATACAGTAATCCAATACAAATGACCGACCCTGTCAACCACCAACAGTTCACACAGCTTTTGGCCACGGGG
>NC_142952.1:31987191-32079691 GCF_046866305.1 Octopus bimaculoides | reverse complement strand
AGCTAGCTCAAGCCCTCCTGGAAGAATGCTATTAGAACACAAGACTTGGTCCATATTTGCACCGGATCATGTGAAAAGAACCGGTGAGTAGACATGCCTGCCAAAGTAGCAGAAAGTAAAGACATTACCATTCTTTGGGACTTTAGCACTCAAACTGACCAGGCTATTCAGGGCCACAACAACCGATATTATGGTGAAAAATCACATTGACAAAACTATATTTACTCATAGATATGTTAATCCCAGCAGACTGCAACACATCTATGAAAATGTTTGGAAAGTTTGGTGGTCAGCTGACAGAATCGTTGGCACACTGGACAAAATGGATAACAGCATTTTGCCTGTCTCTATGTTCTGAGTTCAAATTCTGCTGAGGTCAACTTTATCCTATCTTGAATGAGAACCCAATACTGTAACAGCTTAGGTTTCAAGGGTCTACAACTGTTCAACATTCCGCCAAACAGTCTCAGAGATTTGCGAGGGGTAGATATGGAGGTCTTCAAAGAATGTCTGGACAAACTTCTATCTGAGATACCAGATGAACCCACATTGCGCAGGGGGCACAGAGAAGAGCAGCTCCGTTTAACTCGTTACTTTGCCAGAAACAACGAAGAAAAGAAACCCAAACACACTGAAAGGTGATGCTCCAGCATGGCCTCAGCCACTGGCTGAAACTAGTAAAATATAAAAGATAAATACAAGGACCTTGAAATAGAGGTCACCAACTGTATATGTGATCATCAGAATTTTGGGGATAATAGTGAATGGCACTTTTAGTCAAAAACTAGGAAACCCAAAAGTATCAGAACTAAAAAAAAAAAAAAGTTCGAAATTTCCCCATGACACCTGATGAAGGCTGGAGGGTATATCAGCTGAAATGTTGTGTTAACAACAAACAAGATGAGGGCAAATATCCATCGAATGTAAATAATGTACATAATTCCTCATCTCTTAAATATAGAACTGTACTATAAATGCAAGACCTGAAATTTGGTGAGAAGGGGTTAGTTGATTACATTGACCCCAGTGACATTTATTCAACTGGTATTTATTTTATCATCCCCAAAAGGATGAAAAGGAAAGTTGAGCTCAGTGGAATATCAAATAAAATTAATGATGATGATGATGATGATAAACATGAAATGTTTCCTACTCTATTGCAGAGAAATGCTTCATCAGAGCTTGTCGGGTGTCAATGCTGGCCACGTTTGCAATGGCAAAATCTTGTAAATCCTCAAACTGTTGGAAGAGAACTTTCTAGAAAATAAAAGAAAAAGAAATGAGAGACAAAAAGTGAGAGGAGAATTACAAATCATACGATTAATTAATTAATTAGAAACAAAGAACAACAAATATCGGAAGAAATTAGTGATGGTCAGTGTTGAAAGGAAGAAAGAGAAAAGGTAAAAAAAAGGGGGAAAAAATGAAACCAGCAGCATTTTTAGGGTATGAGACGTTTTGGCACTGCCTGTTTGGCATCAATGGGATGCTGACTTAAATGACATTAGACGTTTTAATGTTTCAGTAAAAAGCTTGTTTCTCAACCACAAGGTTCAGGGTTCAGTCCCACTGCAAGGCACCTTGGGCAAGTGTCTTCTACTATAGCCTCGGGCTGACCAAAGCCTTTTGAGTGGATTTGGTAGAAGGAAACTGAAAGAATCCCATCATACATATGTATGTATGTATGTGTTTGTCCATCCATCACCACTTGGCAACTGGTGTTGGCATGTTTACATCCCTGCATCAACCCTCAGGCATGTACAAGAAAATAAATAAATAATAATAATTAAGTAGATGTGCATTTATTGACCCTTTGAATAGTCCCATCGACCCCCAGGGGTCGATATCAACCACTTCGGAGACCCCTGACTTAGAAGGATCCTCTTCAACACTATGTCCTATCACTTTGTCTGTTTCAACATCTTCAGATTAATGGTCACCACTTCTGGGCACACCTCCCTCTCCCATCATTTCCTTCTACAAGGAAGTGTCACCTGACACTTCTTCATTCATCTATCATCATCATCATCGACCCCTGGACATTTCCATGTCAAGTCCCAGGACTCGCAAAGCCGATTACCAATTTCCATTGCATGTAGGTGACCAAGGCCAGAATGATCTCACTGAACTGGAACAACACAAAATGAGGCGATTTTGCTCAAGAACACAACGCACCACTCTGCCCAGTTATTGAAACCACGATCTTGCAAACGTGAATGCAAAGTCCTAACCAAGTAGGCCGCCACTCATCTTCACTAAATTATCGTTCATACGCATTAAACGTCTGTACCAATGCAGTTGTCTCCCCTGCGCACTACACCTCGTTCTTCTACTTTGTGCCTCGTCATCCATGCACACAAACACTAAGTATCCATTGGAGCATGCTTTCTTCATTACTTTCCACTCCTCACACAACCCCTCCACGTTCAGTGTGCCCATGTCTTACAGCGAAACAGTACAGCAGTTTATACTAGATTGCAGTATAGCAAGAACTGACAGAATTTAAATTTGCAACATAAAGAGCAGGAAGAAACACTTTTAATGATGCTAGCATCTCAACACTAATTCTTTCTTATTTTGGCACAAGGCTGGCAATTTTGAAGGGACAGGGGCAAGTTGATCAATTTACAGCCCTTAATAGTTTCAAAGTCATGAAAGAACCTTGCCCTTACCACCCGAATCTATGAGGGTGGGCTGAAGAATTCATAGACTGACTATGAAGGAGTGATGCTAGAGCTGTGAAATCTTGCAGTGGTGATGATGATGATGATGTCAGGTCTGTTGGTGATGATATTTTTGACCAACAAGATGAAAGCTTTTTCACCAATGTGATCCAAGTACTGCAACACTGATGGAAGAAGTGTGTGGACCACAAGGGGGATTATATCGATAAATAAACCTCATTTAGTCACATTCCATGAGAGTGTCTTGGTCAGCCCTATAAATATTTCAACCAACTTTTATACTTCCAACAATGAGTGAAAACTGTTACCTGAAGGGCTGTGATCTTGTTGTAGTGAATGTCGATCCGATCATGGATTGTTAAGGCTTCTCCGTTCTGGTCATTGATTTCAAACTCTACATACATTTCCAGCATGTCCAGCAACTGTAAGAAAGAAAAGAATCTGTAGAACCTGTTGTCAGTGGCAGGAATCTCTACTTGTTGCCCTGTTAAGTTAGGGGACATAAACACAGACAAGGTTTGAAAAAAAGGGTTTGACATACACAAACACACGCACATATACATACATACATATTCACACACACACACGCACATCTCCATCCACCAATTTTACTTACAAGCCATTGGTCAACCAAAGAAAGAAAAATTAATTTACCTGTCCAAAGAGTTTTCCTTCTGGTTTCTTGATCAGGTTGGACAGCTTACTGACCACCAGGAAGTGAGTGTTATCAATGAGGGCATTAAAGAAACGTCGGGTTGGAAGCTGGGCCTCCAGATCGATCATTAGTTCCAAGAAGCGTTCACAGTAGTGAATGGAATCTCGAGACACTGCACCTGAAGGAAATTAAGAGTGGAATGAATGGAGGTGGACAAAAGGGTAGATTGGACTGGACAAAGGGGTAGATTGATCTGGACAAAGGGGTAGATTGGACTAGACAAAGGGGAAGATTGATCTGGACAAAGGGGTAGATTGGACTGGACAAAGGGTTTAGACTGGACTACAGAAAGGGGTAGATTGATCTGGACAAAGGGGTAGAGTGGACTGAAAAAAGGGATAGATTGGACTGGAGAAAGGGGTAGATTGGACTGGAGAAAGGGGTAGATTGGACTGGACAAAGGGACAGATTTGACTGGTAGATCATTGGAATGGACAGACATATGGGTGGGGAAGAGGTAGATGGATAGAGAATTCAGTAGAATGGATGAAATAGAAGAAGAATAAAATAGAGATATGGGTGGAAATGGAAGAGAAAGACAGAGACTAGGATGGAGAGAGATGTAACTGATTGAAGAGTGGTAGAAGGGAGAGGAATGGAAACAAAGCAGGCATGTGGGAGGGAAGGGATGGAGAGAGAGGCAGAGAAGGGGAAAGAAAAGTGAGGAAGAGAAAGAGAGAGATGTAAGGGGTGGAGAGGGAGAAAGAGAAGCAAAGATGAAGGAGTAGACAAAGGAAATGAGAGAGATGTGAGGGATGAAATGAAAGAGAAGTGAAAATGTAAGCAGAGATGTGTGGGAGTGGAGAGAAAAGGAGAGAAAGAGAGAGAGAGAAATGTGGAGGAGTGACCAGAGAGAGGAAGAGAGAGAGAAAGAGAAGCAGAGATGTGAGGAGTGGACAGAGGAGAGAGAGAGAGAGAGAGAGAGAGAGAGAGAGAGAGAGAGTAGAGATGTGAGAGAGTGAACACAGCGAGAGAAAGCCAAAGATACAAGAGAGCAGACAGAGAAAGAGAGAAGGATGGACAAAGAGGGGAGGGGCACAGAGTAGAAAGGGAACAGAAACAAAGAACTGCATAAAACTGTACAAAAGAGTAATGTGGTCAGTGAGTGGACAGACAGTGGACACAACCATGTAGAGACAGTTACATAACAGGGCAGACGGAATGAAGTTTCTATTAGACTAGTTTTTAATCCCTGAATGGCAATGGGGGTCCACCAGAATAAAATGTAATGGAAAAGGAACTCAAGACGTACCTGTCTCAGGAGTTTGTTCCAAAACACTAAAATATCTTTTGATAAGGTTAAACAAAAAGCTGCACTCAAATTCGGATTTCTTTTTCTCTGCTTCGTCCAATTTGTTCTGACTTTTGCGAAGTAAATTGAAGAATTTCTTGTATTTTGGGAAAACACTGAACAGTTCTTCACATCGTCCCTGTTGGTATCAAGAAAAATAAATAAAGTTTTATAGAATTGTGAAGGGAACGTGTGGAAGGGGCAGACCCAGGAAGACATGGGACGAAGTGGTGAGAAACAACCTTCAAACTCTGGGCCCTGCAGAGGAGATGACAAAGGACTGAGACTTCTGGCAGTTTGCTGCGCTTGGGGTCGACCCGCAGGCAGGTCCTCTACACTCCTTTCTCAGCTGAGAGGCCCCAGTTTTTTGGGGGGGGTTTCTTTGCAGGCTCGTGGCTGCTGATGCCATGTAAAAACACCCATGCAAGGTCGCATAAAAGCGCTTGTGCCAGGGTCACGTAAAAACAGCCATGCTAGAGCCTGTGTAAAAGCACCTGTGCTGGTGCCACATAAAAGCGCCCACGCTGGTGTGTAGGCCACCGATGGATACAATGTGACGACTAAGTGACCAAACGACAGTATGTAAGGTCTAGGTCGATCTCATCGACTGGCCCACTCTCTCAAAATTTCAGGCCTTGTGCCTAACGTAGAAAAGAATATTATATATTTATGCCATAGTCGAGTGGAGGCACATGGTTTAGTGGTTAAGGTGTTGGACTCATGATCATAAGATTGTGGTTTCAATTCCTAGACTGGGTGGTGGTGGTGCATTGTGTTCTTGAGCAAAACACTTCATTTCACATTGCTCCAGTCCACTCAGCTGGTAAGAATGAGTAATCTTGCAACAGACTGGTCTCTTGTCCAAGAAGGAATATATATACGCCAGAGAAACAGGTCCTATGCTCTTTATGGAGTAATGCGAACTAACTACGTCATAGCAAAAACTAATGTTATAACCTTATGTCATAGCAAAGACTAATGTTATAACCTTATGTCATAGTAAAGACTAATATGATACAACAGTGTTACAGTAGTACACAAAATCAATATTACAAGGGGAGGATCAGGTCAAAAGAGAAAAATGATTTTGGTACTTACAGGGAGAAGGTTTATCCAGATACTTAAGGACACCAATTGTTGAACCTGTTCACGGATCAAATCCACCTCCTGTCAATTAAAATATTGATTTAGTTTAAAATGGGTCGAGTCTTTCTTTAATTCAAATTACCTAAATTACAATTTGAGTCAATTTATTTTTTTTAAATTGCTCAAAAACTGAAAATTGAGAAAATGTTATCATAGGTATGGCTGTGTGGTAGGAAGCTTGCTTCCCAACTACATGGTTCAGGGTTCAGTCCCACTGTGTGGCATCTTGGCCAAGTATCTTCTGCTGTAGCTTTGGGTCAACCAAAGCTTTGTGAATGGACATGGTAGGCGGAAACTGAAAGAAGCCTGTCATCTTTGTGTGTGCGTGTGTCTTTCTGTTTGTTTGTCCCCCTACTCCATCACTGTTTGACAACCGGTGTTGGTGTGTTTACATCTGTGTAACTTAGCAGTACAGCAACAGAGACTGGTAGAATAAGTCCTGTTCGACTAAAAATAACCATCAAGGCAGTGCTCCAGTATGGCTGCAGTCAAATGACAGAAACAAGTAAAAATAATATTAAAAAAAAAAAGGAATGAATAAATCAATTTGTGTTCTATAAAAGTTGCTCACAATAAGCAGTGTTGTGATTGTTATTATTCTTCCTGTCAACAAGTAAGTCATCCATTTGCTTCACACCTTTGAAGACAGGTATAGATGAGGGTGAGCGACAGGAAAGGCATTTGGCTGTAAAACCATGCTGTAATAATATATTCATCTAACTCATGCTGGCATGGAAAAACAAATGTAAGACAAATAAACGGACAAGAACAATGATGATGATGATGATGATGATGATGGCAGCTGAAAAAGGAATCACTTACCAAACTGTTGAAACAATGGATGAGGAAGACTAAGAGCATGGATTGTTCTCGTAGGGAAAAGTTGGTCGCATTTATGCTGGCTTTTAGAACTTCTTGGAAGAATCCTGCAAAGTTTTCTGATTTTGATTGAAAAGCCTGAAATGTAGAAAGTTGAGGTGAGAAATAAACATGTTAAAGACAAAATACTGAGGTGAACGAAAACAGTGAACAAATACTGGGAAGGGAGGAGTGGTGTGAACTGTTAACGAACACTGGGGCTGAGGGTAGTGAACAAATTCCATTAACGAAGTGAAAGTGTGAACAAATACCAAGAAAGGAGGAGTTAGGGAGCAGTGAACAAATATGATGACCTGAATAAGGTCTTCACTCCTTAGATACAGTTCCTAATTTAAAGACAGAAGGGTGTTTATTGAGGGGATATTTGGCTGAGTTATTCACTCTCTAAATATAACCCTGTCTTCAAGATGACAAACTGTTGATTGAGGAATATACATTCATAATCATCATCATTTAATCCATATCAACCCACCGTCCTCGTTTGAGGACAGTTGTAGTTGGTTTATAGCGCAGCGAGCTGGCAGAATCATTAGCACGCCAGGCAAAATGCTTAGCAGTATTTCGTCTGCAGTTACATTTTGAGTTCAAATTCCGCTGAGGTTGACTTTGCCTTTCATCCTTTCGGGGTTGATTTAAATAAGTACCAGTTACACACTGGGGTCGATGTAATCGACTTAATACCTTTGTCTGTCCTTGTTTGTCCCCTCTATGTTTAGCCCCTTGTGGACAACAAAGAAATAAGAATCGTTAGCACGCCGGGCGAAATGCTTAGTGGTATTTCGCTCATCTTTACGTTCTGAGTTCAAATTCTGCCGAGGTTGACTTTGCCTTTCATCCTCTCGAGACCGATTAGAAAAGTACCAGTTACGCACTGCCTGAAACAGCCCTTGGTTCTATGATACAAATTCTGACTTAAAGTGATCTAAATTAAAATCTTCCATCAAAATTTCATGTTAATTTGTGTTCCAAACATAAATGTAAATTAACACCAGTTTAATAATGACATGGTTATTTTACTAAATTCTTCAAAATTTTCAAAATCAATTCAAATAAAGGCAGTGGATTTCAACAAGAATATGGCAACAAAAAGATGATCTAAATTAAAACTATCCATTAGAATTTTACGTTAATTTATGTTCCAAAAACCAGCTAAATAATGACAAATTAATTTTATTAAATTCTTTATTATTTTCAAAATTAGTTGAAACAAAGCAGTGTATTTCAATAGAAATATGGTAACAAAAGGATTCCATCAAAATGACCAGGTTATTTTACGAAATTCTTCATTATTTCCAAAATGAATCAAAATAATGTATTTTCACGGAAGTATGGTAACAAAGGGATTAAAGTGATCTAAATTATAGCCTATCAAAATTTTGTTAATATGTCCCAAACATCAGCTTAATGATGACAAAGTTGTTTTAAAGAATTTTTCCTTATTTTCAAAATTAATTGAAACAAAAGCAATGTGTTTCAACAGGAATATGGCAGCAAAGGTTTTGGATTCGGTTGAGGTTTTGCTTACCTCCCAAGCAGGAACTCTTTCTCGAAATTTCTCATTTACCATTATGATGATGGAGATTAAATGACTTTTGGTAGCCTGGGGTGAGAAAGTGAAAGAAAACTGGTGAGATCATTCATGGTTTACATTAGAGGCTGAAATAAAACTATCACAGCACAGCATGCACACCACAGCACAACATATCCTACTTCATTCTATCAAATGTACTTTCCCCAGGTTATTAAGTAGTCTCTGTACAATATACACTCCAACACACATACTACAACATACGCACTAAAATATACAATACCATCAAACTATACATACCGTTTCAGGATTATAGTTAGGCCAGAGATAACATTCCAGATATTGACTGAAAGTAAAAAAAATATTATTATATTAAAATACAACAGGTACTGATATTATTAATATTATCATCATTATTATTATTGAGTGAGAGAGCAGCACAGGTCATCAAAGTAACACTGGGGTGCAAAAAGATGAAGCTCGGTATACCCATCATGACCACCCATCTGATAAGGGTACACCAGGCACATACATCACAACCATATGCGGGTGACATGGTGATCTCATATCAAGATAAACAGCACATGACTTTGCAGGTGGGGCCCAGTTAGGATTTTCTTCAGGTCGAGTAGCCCATCCCACTCAAAAGGTCCCTGAATAAGGTTTGTTTAACGATAATGAACGAAACATCCATGTTTCCAGAGGTGAATTATCTAAACCTCAAAGAAATCCTCGACACATGGCTATGATGCTCCCCCACTACTCCTGTTTGTGATCAGGGATGCACATATCGTCAGCCACTAAGGGACATGCTCAACTGGTTAAGGTCAAACAACTGACAAGCAAATCTGTGGTACTGAGCAGAATGTTTGCTGAAGCCCATCTTTTATACCAAGAGAAAACAATGTACATAACATTTCCAATTAGTTAAGATCAAAAGCCTATTATTATTATTACTAGCTGGCTCCATGCCGTCAAAAATGACAACTAATTGTAGTATTTTATATATAAATATGGATGGTAAATCAAATTAATACACTTGTCAAAGTGGCTGGGTTCCTTTCATGTGTTGGGCCTCATGGAGGCAAAGTGGCTTGTCAAACCCCTTGTCAATTTTGGTCAAAAACGATTCATAGCCGATTTCTCAAAACAATTATCGAAGAGTGGAAAATGGCTAAACTTACCTGAATTCAAGGACCACAATTCTTCGGATCGAAAATCTGGGAAAAGTAAAAAGAAATGAAAACAAGATTAATTCAGACTTGGAAATTTGATAACAAAATAACAAATAAAATGGAACATCTAATCCTTCAATATTCTTAGGTGGAGAATATCAACTTGAGAGATTAGTGTTTGACCCAGAGGGGAGATTTCATGGTGTAGACATAGCTGTGTGGTTAAGAAGCTTGCTTTGCAACCTTGGGGTTTTGAGTTCAGTCCCACTCAGCAGCACCTTGGGCAAGTGTTTTATAGTCTTATACTATAGCTGTGCACCGACCAATGACTTGTGAGTGAATTTGCAAGATGGAAACTGAAAGAAGCCCATTGTGTGTGCCAAAATTTGAAACCATTAATATTATTATTATTATTTTTTTTTTTTTCTAACATTGAAACAAAGGGCCAGAAATTTAAGTGGATGAATTTAGTCACCGTTATTAATTTTTGAAGAGTGAAAAGCAAAGTTGACCCCTCTAACAGGGTTTACCACTGAGGATGTAAAGGGGACGTAACTTAACACCACAAGGCATTATGTTAGATGCTCCACCAATTCTGTTGCTCAGTGTTAGCTATGATAAACTGATTACTTACTTTGTGGCAAGGATTTCCTTTTCATAAATATCTTCAATGACCTACAGAAAGAGAAATGTGGAATATAGTTTGTGAAATACATAATGGAATTTATGAATGTGGAATATAATTTATGAAATGTATACTACAATGCATGAAATGTGGAATATAGACTATGAAACAGTGGTTTGGTAAAAGGGAAAAAGCTCAACCACAACTGAGAAGGGAACTTCATGGGAAAAAGGTTCTTCTCTCTATCTGGTGAGATTGCAAAGGAGTAATTCACTTTGAATTGTTACCACCTAATGCAACAATCAATGCTCACGTCTACTGTCAGCAATTAGAGTGCTTGAACCAAGAAAAAAAGACCTTTAGTGAATCGAAAAGGAGTGATGTTTCATCAGGACAATGTGAGACACCACACTGCAAAGATCACATCACAGAAGATCGAAGAGCTTGGTTGGGAAAAAATTCCTCATCCACCTTATTCTCCCGACCTTGCTCCTTCAGACTACCATTTGTTTCGTAGTTTACAGAATCATTTGGAGGACATAACTTTCGCAAGTCTGGAGGAGGTCGAAACTGACATTTCAGAGTTCTTCACTTTGAAACCAAAAGAGTTTTACATTGATGGGATTAAAAAAGTTTGTAAATAGATGGAAGGAAGTCATAGATAATCAGGGGAAAATACATTGATGATTAAATTTCAATTAAATATAACATTTGATCACTTGTTTTCTTTATTCAAAATTCGGACAGAACTTATGGGATGACCTGATACATACACATACATAAATACACACACACACATATATGACAGATTTCTTTCAGTTTCTGTCAACCAAATCGACTCACAAGGCTTAGGCCGGCCCAGTGCTATAGTAGGAAATACATAACCCAGTGGGACTGAACCCAGAAGCATGTGGTTAAGAAGCAAGCTTCTTACCACACAGCCACACCTGCACCTATAAACATGTAATAATGAAACGAATGATGAATTAGTAAAGCACCCTCTCAAATTGGGTGGCCTTGGGACACAGCTTGTGGGGGTTAGTACTTGATTTTCTTACCTTTGGTTTGAATGCTTTCCTTTCCAATGAATACGGGGACCAAAACTGGTTTGCCAACTGTAAACAGAAAATGAAAAGAATCAATGTTTATGTATTTGCAGGAGGCACAACAGGTTTGGAATCAAGGGTAATAATTCAGTACCCTTAATGCTTAAAATAGTTTCAAGTGTCTATCAACCCCTCAGGTAACCACATAGACCCAACCCTTCGGGGGGAGGGGGGGTCAATTTGACTACTTTGTGGACCCTTGAAATAAAGCACATACCTGTGTGATGACATCTTCTTGAATCTGTTCAACTGTGGGAGCTGGGCCTTTCCCACCAGAAGCTGCCATCCTGGAATAAAAGTAAAACAAAACTTCATTTTAGTTTGGTAAAAACCCTCACAAATTAAATCAAAGACTTTATTTACAATTGCAGCGTGGAAGGTGTTTATAAGCCATTTAAAATAACACACAAAAACCGTTAGATTCACTTTGTCATTTAAATTTAATTTGTCAAAATATTTTCGTCGCTTTGAGACCGTGACCTGTTCACTGACAAAATTCCGTGATGTTTCTAGAATTTAAAAATGATGAATCCATTTAATCCATTGGCATACAAGTCACCCATGTCTGATCCAAATATTCTTCCAGTTTTATATTCAAACTGTCCAGATCCAGCCTCTCACACCTACCCTACATTGTCATTAACATCTTGAGGATAATTGCATGAATAATCCAAAACAATGTGAATAAATACGCATTACATTTGGCAGAGTAATCTGAAGGCTAAAGGGTTAAACTGCTGCTTAACTTGAAGTGTAGTTTGCTGTTAAGTTGGTTAAGGAAGTCAAGTTTTACCATCATCCTCATCAGCATCATCTCTTAATGTCCATCTTCCATACTAGCATGGTTTGGATAGTTTCTCAACATCCAATGTGTTATGTTGGCTCTGTACCGATTAGATAATACAGTTCTATATCTAAGAGATGAGGAATTATGTACATTATTTACATTTGACAGATATTTGTCCTCATCTTGTTTGTTGTTAACACAACGTTTCGGCTGATATACCCTCCAGCCTTCATCAGATATCTTGGGGGAAATTTCGAACCTAGGTTCTCATTCCTAGGGCGTCTCAGAACATTCAGAATGTGAATGTTCCGAGGCCTCTCCACCCCCGTTCGCGAGCGCGCGTTTTTTTCTTCATATTCGTTCGCAGCAAGTTGTTTTACACCTATTAGAATATTTTATTTTTTTAATTTCCTACCGGGTCCAACCCTTTAGTTTGACCAAAAGCACACGGTATACTCTGTAAAGTGGTTGGCGTTAGGAAGGGCATCCAGCAATAGAAACCTTACCAAAGCAGACAGCACAGATCGATGCACTCTTCCGATCTGCCAGTTCCTATGGAACCGTCCAACCCATGCCTGCCTGGAAAATGGACGGTAAATGATGTGCTCATGTCTAAGTATTTATGCAAGTATGTATGTTATGTGTGTGCATGTATTCATGTATGTATAGGCGAATTGGCGATCTTACGTTACCAGTTCCAAAGCTGTCACTTAAGTGACACATATATACACGCATACATATACACTAACCCCACATACTAACCCTAACACTCTAGTGAAGATCGTGCGGATGTTAATCTGAAAGTCTAAGTGACATCTTTGGAACTGGTAACGTAAGATCGCCGGCGAATTTGCAGAAAGGTTAGAGCAACGGACAGAATCGTTGCTATATTGGTTCCAGTTTTTACGTTCCGAGTTCGAGTCCCATATGACACAGGTACCAAGCCTGTAGTGGGGGAAACTTTCATGAACGGGGAACTGGAACTCTGCCACAAGAAGAAAACTGTACCAAGTTCTCAAAGAAACCACAAAGTCCAGTGACACACACACATTTACATACATACAATTACATGAATATAAATGTTGAAGTAAGGACACAATTAAACCTTTTGCGATCAATCAATTATACATACCTCGATATATCTGTAACTGTTCGACTATATATATATTTATCTCTGTTTATATATGAGTATATGTATAAAAACTAACTAAAACCGGGCAAAACGAATAATTCGTAAACACCACGCTCCACACAAAGCGGAAGTTATCGACTGCGCATGACGCTGCAAACCGGTGTCAATGAAATTGCCTTTTGCGAGTTCCTAGTAACATAAAAGGCCATAATAAGAATCACGGAAATGTCTTTCTGCCAGATTGGCGAGAGTCGTTGGTTATATAAGGACACAGATCGTGTCGTATAGCCAGCTGGAGACGATGTCTCCTGGGGCTAAATTACAGTAACAATCGTCCTAAACCAGGACTGCCATGTTATGTTGGCAAACAATCTTTACTCCAAAGTACTGTTGCTGAGTGGAAGCGCAATGGCCCAGTGGTTAGGGCAGCGGACTCGCGGTCGTAGGATCGCCGTTTCGATTCCCAGACCGGGTGTTGTGAGTGTTTATTGAGCGAAAACACCTAAAGCTCCACGAGGCTCCAGCAGCGGATGATGCTGAACCCTGCTGTACTCTTTCACCACAACTTTCTCTCACTCTTTCTTCCTGCTTCTGTTGTGCCTGTAATTCAAAGGGTCAGCCTTGTCACACTGTGTCACGCTGAATCTCCCCGAGAACTACATTAAGGGTACACGTGTCTGTGGAGTGCTCAGCCACTTGCACGTTAATTTCACGAGCAGGCTGTTCCGTTGATCGGATCAACTAGAACCCTCGACAATAACTTGCTGAATATCTCTCGTTGTGAGATTTAAAAATAGTAATTTTCTAATATAATAATTGTTTGTTTTTGAGTCGGTCATATTGCTGACTTTTGTATATACTCCATTAACTCTTTGGATATTACATATTTTGTCCCTGAGATTGTCAGACTTTTTCTGGTATACCTGCAGATGTGTCTCCACTCCGACTTTGTTTTCTCATAACCTTCAGAAAAATAGCTATTTTTAAATGAAATTTTCTACGAAATACCTTTCAGATGTTGTAGATTATAATTATATCGGAATATAATGTGAAAAAGAAAACAAAATAATAATCGGTGGTTGCTCGCACATACAATCTGAGACACATCACATTTTTTTTTTTTTTCAACATTTCAAGTTTTATTCTGTAGATGTACATGAGATAGGTGTCAGTATTTATGTGTGTGCGCCTATATTTTAAAAAAATTTACATTTAAATTACAATATAATCGTAATGTACACCATCTGAAAGGTGTTTGTAAAAAATTTCATAAAGAAATATCATTTTCTCTGAAAGCTATGAGGAAACAAAGTTGATGGTGGGGCGGCATACTTCTATAGGTATGCCTTCTTTTCAGTGAACTCTTTTTCTTATAAGAATGAGGGTATTTGGAGCTGGAAATATTACCAAAACGAGACCTCCACTTCTTCACGTCATACTGGTCACAAGTGAGAGACGAAAGAAACCGCAAACGAAGCCATTATACCCGCGAAGTGGAAGGAGATTGTGGGGTGCAATCAGGGCCGGAGTTAGGAAGTGCTGGACCCAATTAGAGAATTGTCTGTTGGGCCCTTTACAAAAGCTGGAGATTGATGTTTTATGCTTCATGTAGTACGCCAGTCCCGGCCAAAAAGCATTGAATGCTTCAAGCTCCACCATTAGCCACGATATCCTAAAAGTTCAACATGGCGTCCTCCACTTGAGTGTGTACGCGAGCGAGGCCCTCTCTTGGCACGGGACTCGATTTGAAGAAATCTGTATAATTAGTTTCAAAACGGCCCTGGTAGAAGTGTATTTTTCAGCCTATGGAGTAGGCTTAGAAGGGTGAACAGGCGGAACTTGGTGAGAGAAGTCAAAGACGAGTAGGGCCATAGAGGCAGCACAGCAGAGAGTTCAATGACATGGATATAACATGTCGAAAGGGATCTCGTGAAATGATTTATGTTCAATGTTGACCGGATCAGTTAAATTCGTAATTGGTTCCAAGTCTGGTGTGTTGCCGTCTCTAGCGAATCTTAAAAAATTGGGAAATTGCCAAAAGTAAAATATACAAGATCTGTTAAAAGTCGAGAGGTCTTACTGCAAAGCTCTCAGTCTATACTCAAGGGTACAATCAAGTTCTTGGCAACTAGTAGGAGTTACTTGTACGGCAATGCAAATGAGGGAGAATAAGGGATCACAGTAGGTAAAAGCATTAACCCTTTCCGAGTAGGGCAGACCACTTCTGAAAGGTATTTATTTATTAAAAAATTCATTTGGGTAGGGGTACATTTGTGTAGATATGCCATGAACCAGAAGACCAAAGTACATCGTAAAACAGAAAATTCGCCTGCAGCCGAATTACTGTGGATCTTGCAGGCATGAAGTGAATTCGATCCACCATAGCCAAATTTCAAGTAACAGTTCAACAGAACTTTTCTCACGGTGGAACAATAGTTTTTCTGTGACAGCAGTTTTACATTTGCCAGATTGTCTTAGCAAGGCTGAAATAATGTCTTCACCACTTGACCCATTTAACCTCTTAACCTCTTAAGATATCATAGACCACCAACGAAATCCATTGTTCTCAACGATATATCTATCCTTCTAGATAGTTATAAAAACAAGAACCCCCAAGCAAAGATCAGTTAGTCACTTGGTGACAACTCAGTCTGTTTGGGACAACTCAATCAGTTAATGAATGACAACTCGAGTCAGAGACAGCTACTATCAGTTAGGGAGCTGAACGCTAGAATCATGATCACAAGCAAGGCAGCTACTAAAGACAATAGTCAGAGGGAGGAATGAAATTTACTGTCAGCAACTATGAGACATCTCCCCACGACCCTACAACTTTCACTAGCTCTAGTTCTGTTCTCTTACAACATCATTCTATCGCTATCTGCAGATTACTACTAGTCGATTACATCGACCGCAGTACTCAACTGGTACTTATTCTATCGATCCCGGAAGGATGAATGGCAAAGTCGACCCTGGCGGAATTTGAACTCAGAACGTAAAGACGGACGAAAAGGTACTCCGTCGTCTACGAAGTGTTTGAATTGATCCAATCAATGGAACAGCCTACTCGTGAAATTAATATGCAAGTGGCTGAGTGCTCCACAAGTACGCGTATCCTTTACGTAGTTCTCTGGGAGATTCAGTGTGACAGGGCCGGCCCTTTTGAATTACAGGTACTATAGTACCGAGTAAAGCGAAGAAACGCGAAATAAAGGATCTTGTTCAAGGACATGATTCGCCGCCCAGAATCGAACTCATGGCCTTACGATCGCGAGCCGAATACTCTAACCACTAAGCCACGCGCCTTCACCCCCTCCCCCTACCACACATGTATCTCTGAATATTTTCTTTTCTTATCTTCCGTACTTATTTACCGTCCCTCGCTTTCGTTTGTCACATTTTCGTCCTCTCTGGGGAAATCGAAGCAAGCATTCCTAGTTTTAGAAATACTTTATGTTTACCCCTCACACTTACGCGCAAGTGCGTGAGGGCACCTTCGAAAGGATCGCTTAGCTTAGGAATAGCAGCTAAATAACCCCGGCCCCTCCAAACTGTACCATACCGGCTTGGAAAGCGGGCACATTTGTTGATGTAGTCTAGAGCAGGGGTTTTCAAACTGTGGTCCGTGGACAGCAAATACTTTTTATGGGCAATTTGATTTAAAATATGTTTTTTAATCGAAATCTTTTAATTGACAATAAACCTATTTGTTAAATACTGTTAAATAAATAAATGTAAAAGTATATGTTATTTTAAGCAAATATTTATGTATAAATTTCATAAGCGTTTATAAGGGGGTCCCTAAGGTAAAGCCTGAAATATAAAGGGGTCCGCGTGTCAAAAAGTTTGAAAACCCCTGGTCTAGAGTACATTATGCCTTAAAAAGAAAGACGCGGCGCGATGATCACAGGTGAAATGTCTTTGATCTCAGGTTTTCTCGATAAGGACCACCCTGCAGTTATACAACAACGTATGCGTGTGTGTGTGTGTGTGTGAGGGTATAAATTCCTACGATTCTCACGAGAAATCATTAGAACAGAATTAAGATATTAATCTTAGTAACGCTGATAATGTAAACACACACACACACACACATATATAACCGAAATGGAATTATGTATAATAAATTGTAAGAAAATGGTGCGTTTGAATTTTGTGTTGGCTTCCTGTTGTAGTTTTTAAAACCATTTTCGATGTAAATTTGAAATAAAAAATTAATAAACCTTGTTAAGATGAAAAATATTCAAAATAGATTTCGAAATAATAATAATAATACTAATAATGATAATAATAAATCTAGAAAATTTTAAAATATTATTTTGAATATGCAAACGGTATACTACATAAATAACGTCCTATTTCACGAGTAGATAAAGTGTTTTTAAAAATAGGTAATAATATTTTAAAATTAAATAAACACCTGTTAAGATGAGAATATGTTATAGGTTTAAAAATGCAAGATTTCTGTTAAAATACTTAGAATGTAAAACATGGTATCCTGGAAACAATAAAGAAATGGTGTATAAATATAGTGCTGGTATAAAATATTATATGAATTGAGAACATTTTGTGGTTGAAATTTAATTAAGAGAAAATAAAGCGGACGATAGGAAAGTTGCGCTCCGCCATACTTCCACTTAAGTGCGTGATTAAAACTCTTAATTAAAGCACCCAGCCTAATTTCTCCGAAGAAAAATAGTCCTGCATTTATTTATTTCTTAAGTATGTTTTTTTCAGTTGTAGCGGTTTTTTTTTTAGTTTCTTCGGATCAAATAAAGACCTGGGTTATACAAAGAATAGATTACGAAAAAAATACACCTAAAAAATCGGAAGTCAGTCTGATGCTAAGCAGTAAATGATATTAAAATAATAAAACTAGCGGATTATATAAAACAATAGATAATTCAACGCAAACGAATTTAATAAAAAACAAAACAAAACAAAACAAGACCATTAAAAAGTGAATTAACTAGAAATAAAAATATGAGAATAGAAGAAAAAAAAGGATAATTTTGATCTATAATTAATATTATTTTTCTTAATTTTCCAACAAAGTCTCTGATTCAAAAATAGAGATGGACTTCAATGATGAAGTGAAGGGCGAAATAGTTCCAAGCTATAAACGTTGTTGTTAAGTAGTGATAAGCCGCTAATCTTGTATTACTCCGCTTTGATTGGAACCAGCAATGTTGGCTGTCGTCTAAAATTTACCCAAGGTCAGTATTTCTTCACAACATATCTCTTACTTCATGGTTCTTCCTTACAGTCTATTTATTTACAAAGTCCCCCCGTTTATTTATTGTCCCATATGTAACATCCATTTGCTTTCTCTCTGATGCATTTCTGTATATTTCTTTCTTTTTTTTCCTTCGCTTTTTTTCTGTTCCTCTCTCTTTCTCATCTCTCACGTATTTTCTATTCATTCTCTCCAATTGCAATTTAAACCAAACATTCCCCAGGTGTATCTACCTTGTAAATACCGTCACCACACGTTTCACTGAAAGACATGAATATCACAAGATCGTTGTGTGTTTACTACTGTTATTATAATCCCCAACAAATGCTCTGTTGCCCTATATAACAAAAATGTTGACGGAATGTAAACCTGACGAGCCCGAAGCCACTACCCAATTAGATCTAACAACCCAATTTCACTTCATTTCTCTCGTTTAATTTCAGTGGGAATGTCATGAATGCCACACGTTCTTACTTAATTCATTGTCTTTATAAATTCCAGAACGATTATCTATATAAGACCTCTATTATCTTAATCGGGTTTCGTGCATGGTGGAAACGTCGGACAAAATGCCTTGCGGTATTTAGTCACGTACGTCTCCGTTATGTTCTGACTTCAAATCCCTTTCGACTTTCCGATGTTTAACACAATCGACGGAATAATTCAGTTATCAGGGGATCAATATAATCGGGCGATCCCTCCCTTAAAAAAAGAACGTGACCTCTTCGTCTGTATTAAAAAAAAACCACGAATCATCGTTTGTTATTCATTCATTCATTGAAGATGACCGGAGACGATTTTAAAAACACTGGACTAAATGAATTTCGTTATTTTACAGCTTCACTTCCTAACTTCCAGAATTGGGAAGACACATTCTTTTACTTTTGAAATATTTGCTAAAATGTGAAATGTTTATAAATATTTAAAATACAGCTATAAGGGCTGTCGATTTTAACATTTACGATAAACTAACGGTGAGGAATATTTCTCCACGTATGAAATGCTAAGTGAGGTTTATTGAAAATATAACAATAATTATAAGAATAAAAACTGATTATTTATGATAACTCGTTCGCTAAAATAGGGGTTGCGATGATTGTTAAGTTTGAAAACCGCTGATTTGTGGTGTCTTCAGGTGGATCTGTCGGTTACTATATAATAACCGATCTGTCTTTCAGCTGTTTTCGGTTCGAGACCTCACCCAAATATCAACATCATCATTTCGTCTTATATGGAGGCGGGGTTAATGGTGTTGATAAGGCAGGTACCAATAATGTTGTATGTTATCTGAGGTCAGCCGTAATCGAGCAAACCTGTGATCGAAGGCTTTCCAGCCACGACCATCTCGTTTTATCTTTCAGACACGGTGCGTGTGCACTGCATCGTCTGCGTCATGTAGAAGACAGGTGCCTACGTTTTAGTTCCCGAGACGAGGGACCTCTTGTAATTCACTATTTACAGAACAATTATATTGATATCTCACGTCATTAAGAAGGTTCTAATTAGAATTATCTCTAAGGACTAAACAACTACGTAGATGGAGAGAATGTTTTCGAAAAGGCGCAGGCGTTAATAATGAATGGTAAGAAAGTTGCTTCCCAGCCGCATTGTACTGGGATCAGGCCCTACTGCGTGGTACCTCGGGCCAGCGTCTTCTGCTATAGCCTCGGGCTGACCAAAGCCTTGGGAGTGGATTTGGTAGACGGAAACTGAAAGAAGCCCATCTGTGTGTGTGTGTGTATATATATATATATATATATATATATATATATATATATATATATATATATATATACACATATATATATATATATATATATATATATATATATATAATGTGTGTGTCCACTACCACTTGACAACCGGTGTTTGTGTGTTTACGTCCTCGTAACTTAGCAGTTCAACAAAAGGGATCGGTAGAATAAGTACAGAGCTTAAAAGCAAAATAAATACTGGGGTCGATACATTAAACGAAAACTATAAGACGGTGCTCCAGCATGGCCGCAGTCTAATGACTGAAACAAGCAAAAGGTAAAACAGAGAGCGGCTCCAGGAGAGTCCGAGGAACCAGGGACCAGAGCTTAATAATGGTGGGGGAGAAATGATAGGTACTTTGGCAATGCTTAGTTTCAATACACCAAACTGGGGACAGCAGTAAATTCAATAGGGCGTGGCTTCACAATGTTTCTTCTAGAAACACCGCAAAACTACGCAGTCCATCAAATATTCTCCGGTCGCATCTGGTGAGACCGAATCATTCCTCGTCGGAACCCACTAAAGAAGCATCCTTATTTTTCAGTACCTTTTTAAGCATCTCCAGTGAGGTGGTCATGACATTAGCAATCCCAGACAACAGAAATTTTAAAATCAGGAGGACGCAGGTGGCAACAGCTTCGTTAGCCACACCAGAAAGCCGACAAGCAGGTCGAGGTGGTCTCTGCTGAATCTAGATTGCAGATAAATACAAAAACAAAGTCATGGTGCAATTAATACTGTCATCTCGACATCGGAAACGTCAATATCGACCCAGTGTTTTCCTTTACGTGCATACCTTGATGCAGAACTAAATGACACAAACAATTGCAGCAAGGAAATAGAGTGAATGCTAGCTAAGGTACGATGCACCAAACACGACAAACGACTGGCGACATCTGGAAAGATGATCTGTTGACATTAAAACCAAGATACAACCTCGTAAGAGTGTCAGCTGGTCTGTAGCCCTCTGTGGCTACGAAATGTAGAGCCCTGAACTCTACTGATGACAAGAAATTAACATTTGAGATATGGCTGGACAGACGGATCTTTGGGGAGCCATAATGAAAGGAGATCCAACAATTTCATTCAAGATTGATACAAAACCAATACTTCTGGAAATTGTTATTCAAAGGAAACGTCGCTGTTTTGGACGTATTTCAAGAGCTGAAGGGATATCAGAACCGCTGTACTTGAAGGCGTAATGGAAGGAAGCTGCCCGAGATAAACAAAGGACAGTGTAACATGATGCTGGGTCGACAAATCCTTTCATTTTTCGACTCAGACATGCAACAAGTAGGTTGCATTGGAAGAAGTTGGTTGCTGTGGATCTGGCACAGTGTGGGCCATGGATGATGACGATAAGTACATCAAGCACTACATTGTCCAAAGCTCTTCTTTTGTTTTTGTTTTTGAACAGAGACAATACACATGTGATTTGAGGGGAAAGTTGGCTGCTGTTTCTAAAAATTCGGGCGACTACTTAGAGCTCGTTGGCTCCATGTGCCAGTGGTGTATGGACGTCTTTTATTATTTTTTTTACTTGTTTCAGTCATTAGACTGTGGCCATGTTGGAGCACCGCCTTGAAGAATTTTAGTCGAACAAATCGATCCCAGTCCTTATTTTGTTTTTAAATCCTGGTACTTATTTGCCGAACCGCTAAGTTACGGGTATGTAAACATACCAACACTGGTTGTCAAGCGGCAGTGGGGGACGAACATATATATATAAGCCGCGCAGTTCTTTCAGTTCCCATCTACCCAGTCTACTCATAGGGCTTTGGTCGGCCCGAGGTCATAGTAGAAGACACTTGCCCAAGGTGCTACACAGTGACGTTTGCGCCTATATACGTTGCTATATATATATATATATATATATATAATTGTTAAAGAGGACATCTACAATGGTTCCATAACTTCCGTCTCGGCTATAACCTTGGAGTCCTGTAATCCGTTACAGCACTTATCCAGCGTACCTAGTCGTTTAGATCACCTGTCAACTAAACCCCCATAATTTATATATATATATATATATATATATATATATATATATATATATATATTAGTTTATGTTTATATTAATATTATCTCAGTTTAAAAAAACCTTTGACAATGTAAATATGTTAATAGTTACCATAGGTAGCAAAAATTACACAAAAAACCAAGATATTACAGCCGTTTTATAGGTAGAGATACCAAGTTAAAGTGATACATTTTGAGAAGATATAAAGTAGGAAGGCGTGAGAAGTGTAACTAGAATTATTTTTCTATGTGATTACAGCCGTTTCGTATAACTGCATAATTCTCTGAAGCCATCTTTTATACTACTTATATATATTAAAAATGGGGAGGACCGGTTTATGGGATTACCTTAGGTTTCCCGTCTATAAAGGGTTTAGCTTTATGGCGTGTCGTCAGATCCCAAAAACATATTGGCCCATGACCTCTTAAAAATATGGAAGGGGAAATATATATATATATATATATATAGGAAATAATTCGCCGCCACTAAAATGTAACGAAGGGTGATATATATATAATTCAATTTACAGAAAGCAAAAGACGAAGACAGGTGTGGGAACGGCAAGCAGGTGTATTAGTTTGACGCTCGGGAATAATGGAAAAGTCTTTGACTTTCTGAGCGTAGGCTCTTCGATAGAAAGGAATGAGAGGGGGGAAAATGGTGAGAGAATGTGACACACTCACACGTTTGTGTGTGTATAAAACACATGACTCAATGCTTAAGTCATAAGAAACGTGGGTGTGTGTGGAAAAATAGACTATCACAACACTCCTAATTCTTTTTTTATTATAAGTCTTAAGGGATCGATAACCCGTGCCTCAGAAGGAAATATCGAAGTAACAATAATGGGTTCTAAATTTTGGCACAGGGCCAGCAGTTTTGAGGGAGGGGGGTAAGTCAATGTAATCGGCTCCAGTGTTCAACTGGTGCTTATTTCGTCGGCCCCGAAAGGATGAAAGGCAAAGTCAACCCCGGCGGAATTTGAACTTAGAAGGTAAAAACGGACGAATTACTGCTAAACATTTTGCCCGGCCTGCTAACAATTCTGCCAGCGCTAATAATAATAATAATAATAATAATAATGATGATGATGATAATAATGATCTTAGTAATTATTTGCAAGTGAGACAGATCCAAACATTTTTTGGAGAAGGTTGATGGAACATTCAGAAGAGAACTTGAATGGTAGTTTAATAACAACTTATATCGTTTTAAGGAATTGGCATGAACGCCACAACACCCCATTTTCATATGTAAAAAAAGATTCAATGCATTGAGAAGTGAAGGGCATTATTGCAGTAGCAACAAACATTGAGATAATTCCTGGATGGAAGCAAGAATGTGCGCTAGCCACACCCGCTTTCATTTCGTTCATCTCGCTTTTAAACACACACCCACACACAGGTTCCCGTTTGTCCTATATAAACCCTCATTTCTTTCGAAAGTCGTTGTTCTATCATCGAGTTGGCAGCAGCATCTCTATCTCCTGGCATTAGTCGTGAATGCTCCATATTATCACTCCACTAACAGTTTCTGTCTATCAGTGTGTGTGTATATATATATATATATATATATATATATATATTTTGCCTGTGTGTATATGTATGTAGATATCTATCTACCTGCCTGCCTGTTCAAATATTTGTTTATTGTTTTTCTTTATTTACTCTCGGAACAACACATATATATGTTGCTTAGAGTCACTCCCTCCGTTTAGTCACATTTTTGTTTCATTTTAACAGTTAATGTTTACGACTTACAATGAAAATATATTTTCTATTATAGTAACTACGCTTATAGTCACACAACCTCTGATTACTCTCCCATGACAATCCCTTCCCATTCTTCGATTCTTTTTCCCTGCAGCAGACCCCGTTTGTAATCACATTCTCATGCTTTATTAACTCGTCTACTATTCACAGCAGTAACTTCTCTTATAAGTCATTCATCTTCCTCATTCATTGATAGCAAACACCAATCGTAGATACTCCACTTAGACGAGCCAGGCTCCTCGATATGGTTGCTAGAAATAGCAGCCTAAACCCTTTTGGAAACGCACCTTATCGTCTTTAAAACAGAGGCAAGGCCAAATTGGTTAATGTAGTCTTTAATATCTGTTATCTTTTTTTTTTTATTTCACTCCTGCGGCCATACTGGGGCACCACCTTGAAAGGTTGTAGTCGAATTATTCGACCCCAGCACTTATGGTTTAAAAGTCTCGTGCTTATTATGTTGGTCTCTTTTCCGAACCGCTAAGTTACGGGGCACGTACACAAACCAACACTTGCGGACACACACGCGCGACATGCTTCCACATAGTTTCTGCCTACCAAATTCACATACAAAGCATTGGTCGGGTTCCTGGGCTGTAAGTAAAAGACACAACGCCGGGCAAAATGCTTAACGACATTTCGTCTGTCTTTACGTTCTGAGTTCAAATGCTGTAGGAGTCGACTTTGCCTTTCATTCTTTCTGGGTCAATAAACTAAGTACCAGTTGTGCTCTGGGATCAATGTTATCGACTACCCCACTCTCCCAAAATTTCAGGCCTTGTGTCTATTGTGGAAAGGATTATTATTACTGAAATGACATGTTCTGAGTTCAAATCCCGCCAAAGTATTTTTTAAATCGATAGAACCAAAGTACCAGTCAAATACCGGGATCGATTATATCGACTAACTCTTCTTTCCTATCAAAATTGCTAGCCCTATGTCCTAAATTGTCAACACTGATTACAGAAAGAACATTATGTTCCGAGTTCAAATCCTGCTGAGGTTAACTTTGCTTTTCATTTTTCCGGTATCGATAAAATAAAATACCAGCCATGTGCTAGGGTCGACTGTATTGACCAATTCCTTTTCTCCTGAAAATTGCTGACCATGTGCCAAAATTAGTGACTATTATTACTGTATCGACCTTGATAATAAGGCCATGATTTTTCCGCTTATAATCACGTTATTTTCTCTTATTAATGCATTTAGTTTACCATGGCCTCGTTTGTGGTGATACACTTCGATTTTACAGTCAACAGACTCTGAATTTTACGGAATTATTAGTTATTGATTATCATTAATGGTAGTTAATGGTTTCTAAACTGAGGTGAAGACCAGAAATTTGTGGAGGGAGGGGGGGGGAGATTTAGTCGATGATATCGATTTCAGTATTTGATCGGTGGTACTTTATTTTATCGATCACGGAAGTATGAAAGGTAGAGTTGACTGCGACGGGGGTTTTGGACTGAGAACGTAAAAATCAGGAAGAAATGTCAGGAAATAATTTTTTCCGATGCTAAAAGAAATTATTATTTGGAAAAAAAAAAGTTGCCTTTACGCTCTGAATTCAAATTCTGTTGAAGCCAACTTTCCCTTACGGAGTTCATATATAAAGGGTACCACATCGATTTTCTGGAACGATTTGGTTCGAAATTCTGATTTTTGTTTTCCGAACTAGGGACGGTTACTTTGGTCAAGACATTCTAAATCAAACAAATGTTAGATTTACTTAAATAATTAAATGATGTACAGGCATCTGTACATTAGTGTAAATTATAATTGGCCCCAGATCATCAGTGTCCAGAAAGTCGGTGTTGCTATAGAAACAAGAAATTAATACATTGACTCCACTCGTCCCCTCAAATTTGTGGCCTTGTGTTGATAAGAAACAATTAGTAATATACCATTACAAAGTTCAAATCTGGCCGAGTTTGACTTTGACTTCAATCCTTCCGGGTTCGATAAGTACAGATCAAATGCACGAGTCGATATAATCGATAAGCTCAGTTCAAGTACTGGAGTAAATCTAATCGACTGTTCCCCAATTTATTAATACATTTTTTTGCATTGTGTTTATGTTAGAAAGAATATACATCATTATTTCCCTCCGCTGTTTACAGCTGTAGCACTCACGTGCACACCAAATTTTCACCTTATTTGGTGAATTTAACACTCTCAGCTGACCACCATCGCTGTAACCTTTTCGTTTTCTACTGTCCCACTTTGTACCACTGTAATATCTATCTATCTCGCTCTCTCTTTCTATCTATCAGTCTGCCTGTTTATCTATCTATCTATCTATCTATCTCGCTCTCTTTCTCTCTATCTATCTATTTATCTGTCTATAACTCTCTCTCTATCTATCTCTGTCTATTTATCTCTTTCTCTCTATCTATTTATCTGTCTATATCTATATCTATCTATCTGTTTGTCTGTCTGTCTGTCTCTATCTATCTATCTATCTATCTATTTACCTGTGTGTGTATATGCGTTTGTGTCTGTTTATCCCATGTCGCTTGACAACCGGTGTTTGTATGTTTACATCCCTGTAAACCAGCGGTTCGGTAAATTAACGGTTAGAATAAATATTAAGCTTAAGAAAAATAAGCTCTGGGGGGGGGGGGTCGATACATTCGACTAAATTTCTTTAAGGCGGTATCCCAGCATGGCCGCAGTCAAATGACTGAAACAAGTAAAAGACACGCACACACACACACACCAACAATACTTATTTGAAAACACAATGGCTTCTCTTAGTCATTCAGTCACTTTTTGTTGGTCTTTATTTTTTGTTAATTTTTAGTAATGCTTAATTAAACACTTCTACTACCACGTTTACTATAAACTAATTTCGCTTGTCATTAATAAGAATTAACCAAGAGCGCGCGCGGGGGAGAAAGAAAAAGTGCGAGAGAGATGGAACGTGCGTGTGTATGTGTGTGTGTATATATATATATATATATATATATATATATATATATATATATACCGGAGTAAGCACGTAAATGTGCAACAAGGTGGAAAAAAGAGTACTCAAATACCAGAGGTAGAGTAATATTCTTTATTTAAAAGCAGCAGAAATATAACAAAAATATGACTCCGAGTAACAGTCTTTTGTTATATTTCTGCTGCTTTTAAATAAAGTGTATATATATATATATAATATATATATATATATAATCTAACGGATTTTGTGTGTTATTTTAAATGGCTCATAAACACCTTCCACGCTGCAATTGTTTATATAATAATTGTTTATATATATAATGATGTCGAATGTGAAACGCGTGACCTGTTGTCTATAATTGAATTTACAATAAGGTCAACAATGTCTGGATTGTTTTTTTTTTATTGATACAGAACGAGATGTTCCATTCTCTTTCATGTCTTTGGCTAAGATGAACTGACCTGACTATATTGTGGAATGAATGCAACAGCTCACCCGTGCCTGCCTGCTTTTTGTCTATTGATGGTGGAGGTGATGATGGTGGCATGACCTCATTGTATATTTCTCATCTCTTATGGTGTGTCTCTGTGTGTGTAGTTTCATTTGGTCCTGTTCGGGGTTATTGCATTATCCATCGTCTATGTGTAGTCCGATGATGGCTTTAGCTGACTGGAACTTCGAAGTGACTGTCAATACTATTCTTGTGTGATAGAATAATAAATATTTACTTAACAAAAAGTATTTGACTAATTCTTGAGTTTAATGTAAAATTGTTTTATTGTAACTTAGCATAAAAGCATACATGTATGTTACATCTATCTATCCATCTATCCATCTCTCTCTCTCTCTCTCTCTCTCTGTCAGTCTATTTATCTATCCTTCCCTCTTTCTTTCTCTCCGACGGTTGAACGTCTGTTATGTTTGCAGAAGATGTGGGTTCGAGTTCCATGATCAGCCTTCACCATTTTTATCCAGAGAGTTTTTAAACCCAATATTTACACACCATTATCAATAGCTTTATTTGCTTCGAGTTTCCATGTTCCGAAAACGAATGATATATATATAGTCAACGAACGTGGGAGCCTTTTCCGTTTCTCCCTTTTAGATACGGCAACCAAATGTCCATCAAATTATACTATACTCATTATTTTCAACAGAAGGCACAGATATACTATATCAGTGATGGAAGGAAAAAGAAAAAAACCCAACCTGGGATGATTGGAGGTGAAATAATGCCTTTGACCATCATACTACTTGGTCAGAGATGACCTAGGGTTAAAATACATCGCTCGCCAACGTGGCCTTTTCAGAAGTTCACGTGGAAGCCACTTCGTGACCGTTTGGCCTGCAAGAAATAATAGCCAAATCTCTCTGAAATAACACTAACGGTTTTAGAAAAGACTAATAATCCTAGATATGCCATATTCTAAATAATAGAAATATGGTTGTCTTATTTGGATCACCTTTTGACTTAAAGATCTCTGTTGGATCACGGCTCAGCTGGAGCTAAACTAGAGCTCACATCGTGTATGTGTGTGTGTATTAAATTTACAAGTTTTACTGTATCTTATATATATTATCAGTTTATCAGTGTGTGTGTGAAAGAGAGCCAAAGAGAATTGTGAGTAAACGTACATGGTCTCTCATGTGGTTGTTGAACTTGGTAGAAATAGCAACCAAACCTCCCCTCGTCTCAGCCCTCTAAAAGGAAAGGGGTCCTAGGATAATGTACAGGGTGTCCACAAGGTCTGGGTACATGGAGTAAATAAAATCGCAATTTAAACAATTAAATATAAAAAATAATAATTTCTTACAGTATGTGTTAATTACCATGTGGGTACATGGAGTAAATAAAATCATAACATAAACAATTAAATATAAGAAATAATGATTTCTTAAAGTATGTCTTAATCCCCATGTACCCAGACTTTGTGGACACCCTGTAGTATTAGATACACTGTGTCCGAAAATAATATTAATAGTAAAAAAGGCAGGGATTGGCCGAAGTTCGGACATTGCCCGCCAACAGGCAAACCAGGTTAGATGGAACTAAAGGAAAATAAAGAGAGGTATAGGTAGATAAATTGATTGATTGATAAATAGGTACATAGATAGATCTATGGATTGATAGAAGAGAGAAGAGGTGAGATAATATGTTGCTCCAAATTTATCAAGACTCACTCCTCCTTCTTCATCTCTGTTTTATTACATCCGACATATGCCAGTCGAATCAATTATCTGCTTGTTTCTTCTTCCATTCATTAATGAATCCATTCTTCTCTCTCTTTTTTTTTACTCTATCGCGTTTCTTTGACCCCCCCCCTTCTTTCTTTCTCTCTCTCTCTCTCTCTCTCTCTCTCTCTCTCTTGTGCCTCACCTCATTTCCACTTCAATATCGATCTTCTTGCATTCGTTATGAAAACAAAACAATCGATCGCTACTTTGCTACCATCACCACCTCTTTCAATGCCACACTTTTATAACCTCTTATCATCATCATCACCATCGTCGTCATCACCACCATCACTACCACCACCACCACCACCACCACCTAACATCATCAACACCGCCATCATCATAACTATCACCGTCATCGACACCACCACCACCACCATTACTGCCAATGCCATCGATATCACCATGGTTATCATCATCATCACCATTACAAGTACCACCACCACCACCACCGTTACATCCACCACCACCACCGTTACATCCACCACCACCACCGCCACCAGTTACAACTACCTCTGCCACCACCATCACCCCCTATTATCACGACTGTCACTGCCACCATCACCATCATTACTACCTTCACCATAATCACACCCACTGTCACCGCCATCAATATCACCATAGTTATTGTCATCACCACCACCATTGTCATCACAGCCATCATTTCTATCATTGTTATCCAGATAAAGGTCTCTGTGACTAGGGTAGGAGAACAATTAACCTCACATTTTGCTGCTGGATGACAAGTTTCATAATCAGCTCAATTAAACAGAGACACACACACACACACACACATGTATGCACAATACATTTTATACGTACATAGAAGAAGCCAGTTATTATGATCGCTTTGGGACAGGCTCTCTTAGATACTAACAGGCTGATAACATTAAGCAGAGAATATGAAAATTTGAACAATGTATATATATATATATATCTGAACAGTTTACACACACACACATCATCATCATCATCATCATCAACGTTTAACATCCGCTTTCCATGCTAGCATGGGTTGGACGATTTGACTGAGGACTGGTGATCCAGATGGCTACACCAGGCTCCAATCTGATTTGGCAGAGTTTCTGCAGCTGGATGCCCTTCCTAACGCCAACCACTCCGAGAGTGTAGTGGGTGCTTTTTACGTGCCACCGGCACGAAGGCCAGTCAGGCGGTACTGGCAACGGCCACGGTCAAAATGG
Organism: Octopus bimaculoides; assembly: GCF_046866305.1. Lineage (NCBI taxonomy): Eukaryota > Metazoa > Mollusca > Cephalopoda > Octopoda > Octopodidae > Octopus > Octopus bimaculoides. The sequence goes on along the minus strand of NC_142952.1, from coordinate 32,049,456 downwards.
TGTATTTTATGTGCCATCCGCACAAGAGCCAGTCCAGGAGCACTGGCAATGATCTTGCTCGAAAGTCCTTACACATGCCACAGGCACAAGTGCCAGAAAGGCGACGCTGGGCAATATATATATGATGGGCTTCTTTCAGTTTCTGTCTACCAAATCCACTCACAAGGCTTTGATCAGCCCGAGACCATAGTAAAAGACACTTGCCCAAGGTACCACTCAGTAGGACTGAACCACACAGGTTGTGCAAGCTTCTTACCAGACAACCTGCATATATTTATATGTCTGTTTTTGTGTGTGTTGGCAGGTTGTGTGGTAAGAAACTTGCTTCCCAACCACATGGTTCAGTCCTACCTTGGGCAAGTGTCTTTTACTATGGCCTCGGGCTGATCAAAGCCTTGTGAGTGGATTTGGTAGACAGAAACTGAAAGAAGCCCCCCATCGTGTATATATATATATATATATATATATATATATATATATATATATATATATATATATGTGTGTGTGTGTGTGTGTAAACTATTCAGATTGTATAACAACACTAGTGTTTGCACTCATCCAACTATGAACAGGTCTCCAGAAGAGACTACTTACAAGCTGAGTCACTCCACAACGCATAAATGACTACTGCTGTCTATATAGATTACCATATGAATATGTGTGTGTATATACATCTGTAGAAGAGTGTGTGTCTGTGTGCACAGGCACAAACATGGCTGTATGAACAACAAGTTCACTTTGTCGCTATCTGGTCTTCAGTTCTACCTCACTGCACTCAGCCTTCTTCAAGGGCTCAAGTGTTTTCTAGTTAGCCTTGAGCTTATTAATGCTTTGTGAGTGAATTTGGTAGATGGAAACTGTTTGAAAGCCCTGTGTGTGTGTGTGTGTATAGGCACATATATATATGTGTATAAAGGGGCAGGAGTGGCTGTGTGGTAAGAAGTTTGCTCACCAACCACATGGTTCTGGGTTCAGTCCCACTGTGTGGTACTTTGGGCAAGTGTCTTCTACTATAGCATCGGGCCGACCAAAGCCTTGTGAGTGTTTACGTCCCCCGTAACTTAGTGGTTCGGCAAAACAGACCGATAGAATAAGTACTAGGCTTCCAAAGAATAAGTCCTGGGGTCGATTTGCTTGACTAAAGGCGGTGCTCCAGCATGGCCGCAGTCAAATGACTGAAACAAGTAAAAGAGTAAAAAAAAAAATAGTAAAAGAGCATCCGTTGTTATTAATATTATCATCAAATTCCACTGAGGTTGGCTTTGCTTTTCATCCTTTCGAGGTCAATACATTAAGTATCAGTGAAACACTGGAGGCTCAGTGCAATTGACCAGTGCCCCTCTCCCCAAATTTCAGGCCTTGTGCCTATAGTAGAAAGGATTATTATTCTTATTATCTAAGACAGTGAGCTGGCAGAAACGTTAGCATGCTGGGTTTTTCGTCTGCCTTTACGTTTTGAGTTCAAATTCCGCTGAGATCGACTTTGCCTTTCATCTTTTCAGGGTCAATAAATTAAGTACCAGTTGCATACTGGGGTCAATCTAATCGACTGTGCCCCCCCCCCCCCCAATTTCGGGCCTTGTGCCTAGAGTAGAAAAAGAATTGTTAGCACACCAGGCGAAATGCTTAACAGTATTTCATCTGCCACTACGTTCTGAGTTCAAATTCAGCCGAGGCCGATTTTGTCTTTCATCCTTTCGGGGGTCAACGAAGTAAGTACCAGTTACACACTGGAGTCGACTTAATTGACTAGCCTCCTTCCCCAAAATATTTTCAAGTCCTTGTGCCTAAAATAGAAAGAGTAATAATAATAATGATAACAATAATAATCATTATTTTTTTTTACTGCTTTATACTGTGTATACTTTCAATTTTTTCTTTTCTTTTTTTTTTATCATTCCATTATATGTAACCCCCTCCCCTACCAGTTTATGTCTGGCTTTTGTCAGCCCGAGGCTATAGTAGAAGACACTTGCCCAAAGTGCCACACAGTGGGACTGAACCCGGAACCATGTGGTTGCTAAGCAAACTACTTACTACACAGCCACTCCTATATATATATCTATATATACATATATTTTTTTTTATATTTCTAGAGTATGCATGTTGGTGTGTATGACTACACCTCGCTTGTTAATTAAGGAATCTGGTGTGAAGCCACAGTAGGGTTTTGTCTGCATACCTTTTCCTTGACAGATTGGCTTCTGACCAAAGTGAGAGAAGTTCCGTCTGATATGCTATGATGCTGTTGCTGTTGTTGTTGTTGTTTAATCTGGCAGCTTTATACAGCCTTATCCACCACCACCACCACCATCATCATAATCACCACTATTACCATCACCACCCCTGCTACCACCACCGTCACCACCACTAGCACCACCCATCATCATCATCACCACCATCACCACTGCTACTACCATTCTCAGAATCACCGCCTCCACCACAGTCATCGCCACCACCTCTGTCATCACCACTATCATCATTACTGCCACCACTGCTACCATCAGCATTATAGTTATCATCACCATTTTGCTGTCAATTTTTTGGTCCTGGGGTTGCGTTAGGCATCTATCAACAGAATGTAGTTGTGCTCTTTCTTCTCCATATGTTCTGGTGTGTGCACAAAAAATATATGACTGTCTGGGAGGGAATGTGTTGTGTAAGCATACTGCGATACACATACATACATACATATATATACATATATATATCTATGTATGTATGTAGAGAGAGGGAGAGTTTCATGAATATTTATTTTAGTCACTGCACATACAGATTGTTTTTTCCAGTATATTTAGACGCTTAACTGTAGCTATATTATATACACACACACACATACATACATACACACACACATACATGCAATTTTTAAAAGTGTCTGTTACAAAAAAAAAATTCTGGAGAAAACAACAATTTAGGTCAAACTGTTCTATAAAGAAACCAGACTTTACCAAAGACAAATTCTAAATTGGAGGGAGCAGGACTTTTCTTATTCCAGTTTATTGTTGTAATATATATATATATAGGTGCAGGTATCTCTGTGGTAAGAAGCTTGTTTCCCACCCACATAAGGACTGGAATTGATTCATTCGATTAGAAATTCAATGCAGTGCTCCAGCATGGCTGCAGTCTAATGACTCAAACAAGTAAAAGATGAAAAGATGTACATACCTGAGGTGCATTCCAAAAGTTTTCAGACCTTTTTAGGAGAGGGACCATTTATTGATTTCAAAAGAAGGACGAACCTCTAGTCTCTTCTGTGCTCTTTGGTAGCACTCCACCCACTTCGTGAAGGCCCCATGGAAGACATTTAAAGTGAAGACCCTTGACATAGCCTCCTTCATATTCAAAAGGATGGCTCCTGAGGTTCTCTTTCAGAAGTCTTAGGGGAGCAAAATCTAGATTGTAGGAAGGGTGAGGGTCAGTTTTGATGCCCATCTCCATCAAACGGTTGGTTACCAAAAATGGAATTGTGGCAAGCAGTGTTTAGCAGAATGTGTTCAAAGTATTGTCACTACCATCTCCTTCAATCTGGAATAAAAAAAAAGGTGACAGGTCAGCTTATTAGAGGTCTAATAATGCTATACTAAAATTAGAATAATCTAGGAATTTTATAACTCCCTCTCTTTAAATCATTTTAACTCTGACAATGCACCTTGTCACTCTCTCTCTCTCTCTCTCTCTCTCTCTATGTATGTTACTGTAAGGTATTCAACAATCGTTCAGTTTAATGTCAAATTGTTTAAAAAAACAAGCACTATGTATCTTTGTATGTTTGTATGTACATATAACTCCCTCTCAAATATCCATCTAACTCCCTCTCAAATATGTGGGGGTGTATGTATGTATATTGTTTTAAAATGAGCAATATATGTGTATATATATTTGGATGTATATAAGGGTATATATGTGTATGTATACACGCACACACACTCAACTCCCTCCCATGTGTGTGTGTGAGTGTGTGTATACACACACTCACACACACAAACACACATACACAAAAAGTTAACTAGAAGAATATGAGGTTGTGTATGCGTGTATGTATGTACATATATATGTGTGTGGATTATATATATAAACACGCTCACAGAAACATTAAAGTTAACTAGAAGACTATATGAGGTTGTGTATGCGTGTATGTATGTACCTATATGTGTATGTGCAGCTTATATATATACACACACACACTCAGCTCATTTCCGATATATGTGTGTATATATAATCTATACACACATATACATACATACACAGATACACAACCTCATATATTCTTCTAGTTAACTTTGTGTATGCGTGTATGTGTGTGTATACACACACACACACACATCTCCAGTTTCCTTTTATACAAACTATTAATTTGGTGCTCATTTGTTTGTCTCCAAGACTGGTGAAATGTTCGCAGCTAAATTTAGCTAAACTTTTTATGGGACATAAAAAAAAAAAATAATAAAAATTTGCTGATCTCGTGTCTCTCGCCCTCTCTCTGTCTCTCTCATTCTCTCTGTGTCTCTCTTTCTCCTCTGTTCCACAATTTTTATTATTATTACTTCATCCTTTTTAGCTCTTTTTCCTTTGCCAATCTCCAAAATAAACAAAGAAATATAGAAATAAATAATTAGAAAAAAAAAAATGGTCGTTCTCCAAACGTTTAGAATCTTCATCTCCACTCACACAATATTGCCATTAATGCTTTTTTTGTTTTGTTTTGATCTTTGTTTGTTTATTTACAGTGTGTGTCTATATATATATATCATGTATACACACATGTATGCTTTATAACATAGATACACACACACATTATATATTTATCAGCAGATTATATTTATAATTCATATGTTTTCAGTTTGCACCAGATTCTTGTCTCCTATTTTATATATTTGTGTGTCTGTCTGTATGTCTGTATCCTCATCATTAATGTTGTTTTAATGTCCACTTTTCTATGGTTGCGTGGGTTGGGTGTAGCTTTACTGAGGCAGTGTTTTTTTGTTTCTGAGACTGGATGCCTTTCCTCTCACCAATCCTCACCTGTTTCCAAGCAAGATAATATCCCCATGTCTTCCCCTCTCGTATTGGCCAGGCATGCTTTATTCAGAATATTGCCAATGAATGACATTCATTTACAACAACCACATGATATGAAGACAAGGAGAAACACACACACACACATTATGGGCTTCTTACAGTTTCTGTTTGCCAAATTCACTTGCATCACTTGGGAGGATTATAGTATGAAAAATTTGCCCAAGCTGTTGTACTGTGGAAATTGAACCTAAAACCGTGTGGATAGGAGGCAAGATGGCTCCACCTGTAGCTATACACACACACACACACACACAGACATGTATATATACACATGCACTTACACATATATCTTAATGCTATTTAAAATAGTTTAAATTCTGTCTTGACTTCCTTCCCATTGTATAGTGCAGGTACATAAGTTGGAATGGCTCTATCTAGAAAATTAAACAAAGTAACCAATCTAATCACTTGCTACCATTCACTGCAAACATTAAAATAAAATTTCCAGAAATTTACCTACTCTTATCATTTGTATTTGCTCCTGCAACAGACCTTTTCTTGGCTGGAAGCCCCTTTTCCCATGTATTTCCTACTTTACTTTGTTTTTTATTATCTTTGTGGCAAATCTTCATATTTAACAAATCTTATGTTGAAATCACACTTGGAAAGATTTCTGTATTTGATGGCAAGCTCTCTCGAGTTATCTGGACTGTGGCCATTTTCAATTGTTGGCTCTTCTTCGCTGTGGCCGCTACTGCTATCGTTGCCGTAGCTACTGTCAAGTTTTCTAATTTGCTTATTTCATAAGCACTGGCATAGGAACGAGGATCAAACAGCCGTAAACTGCAAATTCCTATATTGCTGTAGCAGAAGCACAAGCAACAGCAGAACATATGAGAAGGGGTAACAATATTAACTGTGATCCTGTAACGATGAAATCAATTTGTTACTATCAAGTCCAAAATGTTGCTTTTTCAGTAAATGAAAAAATAGTTTCACCATTCCATAGCAAAACTGTTGTATTAGTCTTTGACAATTTTCGATATCTTGGCATCTGAAGCTGCTGCAGGTAGAATAGTTTGACCAAAAGAACTGGCTATTGCAAGCAAAAATATATATTGAAAAAAAAACACATTTGGCCAAATTTGGACATACAACAGTTTAACATAATAGTAACGAATTGTATGCTTATTTAAATTGCAAAATATATAAAACACAAGTTCACATAAAACTCATGCTTGTGCCATGTGACTGGCAGGTTTTAATTATTTAAACAAATGTACAACATTCATTATACTAATTAGGAGTTCATGTTACCAACACTGCTACTTTTGCACATACCACCACCAACACCACTACATTTACAATTAATACCACCATCAACTACTACCTGCACAACTACCACAACTTCTGGTTCTCATTCTGAGCTCAAATGCCACTGATGTCAACTTTCATCCATTTGGAGAGGTCAAGAAAATAAAGTACCGGTCATGTACTGAGGTCAGTGGCATTGACTTATCCCCCCACACCTTAAATTGCTGGCTTTGTGCCTAAAATCATTTTTTATTTTCTATTTTCAGTTTAAGGACCAACCAATGAAACTGATAATCTTTGGGATTATCTTGAATTAACATTATCATAACAGCAAAGCAAGAATCTTGTTGAATGTTCTCTGCTTAGAGACGATGGACAGCACTGGATTACAACACCTTGATTGGGTTAATTACCACCACATATCGGTAAGATTTTAATTAATGTTTTTTCAATTTTTAAAATTTAAATTTTACCCAAGTTATCCCTGCTTAACTCCCTTTTTTATTATCTCCCTTCCTTTCCAGATAGTTCTGGTACCTCATTAACAACACAATTTGATTAATTGAGACATTCTAAGTATATTTGTGCATGTGTATGTATGTGTGTGTGTATATATATATATATATATATAATATATATATATATATATATATATATATATATATATATATATATATATATATATACACACACATGCACGAACCATCATCAGCATTTTAATGTCCACTTTTCCATGCTTGTATAGATGGGGCAGGTTTTCTATAGCTGGATGCCCTTGTTGTCACCAACCCTCACCTGTTTCTAAATAAGATATTTCCCTATGGCCAGATATTTTCTCTCAGAAGACTGGAAATGAACACCATTGCTTGTATGTTGGTGATGTTTGTTTACAACCATCACAATACTAAGACATACCTTTCTCTCTCTCTCTCATATATATATAAAGTCATAAATTCTAATTTCACAACAAATTGTTTCATAACTTAAAAACGTGTAAATAATTTATATTATTATATTTAATAATAAATAAGTTACTTACATGCCTGCATTAATTTAAAATGCAAAAGATCCTTCAAAATAATGTAGAATTTAAGCTACATCATCAGGGTAAAGAAAGTCCATATATTGTAAATTAAATTTATTTTGCTCTCTCTCTCTCTCTCTCTCTCTCTCTCTCTCTCTCTATATATATATATATATATATATATATATATATATATATATATATATATATATATATATATATATACATACACACGCACACAACGGGCTTCTTTCAGTTTCAACTCGCAAAGCTTTGGTTGGCCTGAGGCTATAGTAGAAGTCACTTGTCCAAGGCGACACACAGTGCGACTGAACCTGAAGCCACGAGGCTGGGAAGCAAGTTTCTTAGCCATGTACCCATGCCTGCACCTGTGTGTGTGTGTGTGTGTGTGTGTATTTGTGTGTAGGTGTATATGTGTGTGTGTGTGGGTGTATATTTGTGTGTGTGTATATATTTGTGTGTGTGTGTATATTTGTGTGTAGGTGTATATGTGTGTGTGTGGGTGTATATTTGTGTATATATATATAATTAAGATTGCCAGTAGTCATGTAAAGAGAGTGGGTGAAGAAGACAATAAGACATAATGGCAATATAATTAGTAATCCGTACTAAGATAATTAGCAGTTTTAATGTGTGTAAATAATTTCAACATTCAACACTGCAGCAGTGAGTGTATAACTAGAAAAATAACCGACAAATTATCCTATGATCAGAAAAGTAATTACAGTATATACTCGTCTGTTTAATTACAAAACATTGATTACTTAATTAATATACTGGCCTATAATGGAGTTTAATTTAGTCTTTGGCCTGTGGAATAATTCTGGGGATTAAAGATGAGACGGTGGTGGTGGTGGGATTTATGACCCTTGCCCCCCCCCCCCCCCCCGGGTGTTGTGTTTAGAACTTCGTGACTTGTTCAGCTTTGATGTTATGAACTGCAGGTGAAGCTGGAACAGGGCTTTTTAAGGTGACAAATGGCAGCACTCTGTCATCGACCCTGCCGTATATATAGCATGGTGGGGAACGGGTACTGGCAATTTTTTGTACACACAGAAACGTTGGCAGAAACGTTAGCACGCCGGACGAAATGCTTAGAGGTATTTCGTCTGGCTTTACGTTCTGAGTTCAAATTCCGCCGACGTCAACTTTGCCTTTCATCCTTTCGGGGTCGATTAAATAAGTACCAGTTGCGCACTGGGGTCGGTATAATCGACTTAATCCATTTGTTTGTCCTTGTTTGTTCCCTCTGCGTGTAGCCCCTTGTGGGTTGTAAAGAAATAACACACACATACATGTGTATGTAAAAAAATCTCTGTGTTTGTGTGTATGCATGTGTGGTAAGTTCATTGTCATAAATTTAATGTAGAGAAAGTTCACTGTTCATCATTTCACCATTTCTTTTTCAATAAAATAGTTTTTAATTATTAATGGCAAGAGACTATGGATATATTTTCCTCACGGTGAACTTCCCACGTGGTGAACTTTCTTCACGGTGAACTCTCTCCTGCGATGATTTGATGACAGTGATCTTACTTGTAATCGCGTGTATGTATTATATGCTTGTGTCTTCTTGTCTTGATGTTGCATGACGGACATAAATGGATCCATACAAGCAGTGTCATGCGTTTGCAATATTCTATGAAAACATGTTCGGTCAGGGAAATATATCACCTTGCTTGGAAACAGGCGAGGGTTGGTGAGAGGAAGGACATCCAGGAAGGGCTGTAGAAGGGCTGAATAAATTGTCAGAACCCAGGCAAACATAGAAAAGTGGAAATGTGGTTTTAAAATGGTGACAAGGAAGGGCATCCGGCCATAGAAGCCAAGCCAAAACAGACTGGAACCCTATGTGGCTCTCTGGCTTACCATTTCCAGTCAAACCATCTAACCTATGCCAAGTAATACGGACGCAAAGTAATAATGATGATTATATACACACACACACACACACAATGCTATATGCTGTTTATCATCTGCTGGAGATGGATTCATATATATGATCCCAATTATGCAATGTGTGCAGGTATATATGCAATTTGTGATAAAAAATGTACATTATTTGAACTTAATTAATTGTTACACATGATAAATATGCAATATAATAATGTGACGAATACTTTTTAATGATGATTATGCAGCGTGTAATGACAGTGTGGAATGTACACAAATAAATATGCAGTATGTGCTAATAATTATAAAATATGAGATGACAGTTTTATGTTTTAATTATACCATGTGTTACATTAACCCTTTGCCGGTCCAAAGTATTTTCATGAGTTTGTCCTAAACGTCCATCCTTGTTTTCAGGCTTTTAGTTAGTCTTTGTTTCACACGCTCTGAGCAATATAAAGCTTTCCTTTCACAAATCTCAAATTACTTTGGCGACTGAAAAAACATTTGGTATATCATCACATGTGATACACCAGACTGGCAAAGGGTTAATTAAATAGTATGTGATAACCATGCAACATTTGATTGTAATGTGTAATATATAATGATGTCTATGCTGTGCACCATAAACGCTTAAATTTTGTGTAAAAAAAAAAAACCCCTCAATTTTAAAGTTTTTTCCTGTAATAAACTTGGGGGTTTTCGACCACAAAGTTGTTTTACACAATTCTCAATATGTTTTCTTATTAACCTAAAATGTATAAAAGTGGAAACATGTTTGTCCAAAACGAGCACAATTTTCTCCTCACCTTCAATAATTTTAATATACTCTACTGAAATAATACTTACAAATTTACCTTCATAAAAAAAAAAAACAATCTCTTTCTACAGATATTTTCAAGAAAGATGTCCTAACTGCCTTGATTAGTCTTGTGTGAGTTTTTCAAACAACGTAACTGCAAATTACCGTTTTTATATAATTTTTTTTTTTGAATATTTTAACATTCCCAAATATATTACTAATTATTTAACTTAACGAACTAACAATTTAAATGAAACATTAACCTCTATGACACTAACTGTGTGCATATCCTTCTTTTTTAACCCTAACGAGCATTTATTTCATTACTTTGTCTTAATTTCTTTAGAAATTTTGTCTCTTTTATTTTTTTAATCTTTTACCTGTTTCAGTTATTAGACTGCGGTCATGCTGGGGCACCGCCTTGAAGAATTTTGGTATTTTATCAGCCTCTTTTGCTGATCTGCTTAGCTACAGGGCACCTAAACACACCAATACCAGTTATCAAGTGTTGGTGGGACACACAGACACACACGATTTCGATATTCTATGCATGGAGTATATTCCCAGTGTCCAATTGGCTTATCCTAGGAGATAATCTATATTACAGATACAATCTTCCTGGTGCGTCTCTCCTTGTAACTCAATGGATTTTTTCGAACCTGTTCCACCCTCTTATCTTTGAAATGGTGGACTCATTTCAAGTTCTCACTGCGGATACACATAAATTAAACCGAGATACACTGCTCGAGTTTATCTCCTTCACTTCAGCCCTTTCCATGCAGATCAGCCCTGAAGTAGTGCCACACCCTAACTGATAGTGTATTACTGTTATAAGACGTTACGAAGTAGACCTTGTCTCTGCTCTTTCTGGACTTATTTTGGCATGGAACCCATTATACATCATAGTTTTAACGTCTACTTTTCCATGTTTGCATGAGTCAGATGGAATTTGCTGAGGCAGATTTTTCTAAGGCCAGATGCTCTTCCTGTTGCCACCCCGTGTTTGTTTCCAAGCAAAATGTTTCCCTGTAGCCAGGCATGTTTTCCCATGGAAGACTGGAAATGAACAACCCTGCTTGTATGATGGTGATGCTTATTTACATCAGGTGATGTCTAGGCAAGGGTACACACACACACAGTCATATACACACACTCATATATATACACATATACGCACACTGCAGATACATACACATAAACATACACACACACACACACAATGGGCTCCTTTCAGTCTTCATCTACCAAATCCACTTAGATGGCTTTGGTTGGCCCAGGGCCACTATAGTAGAAGACACTTGCCGAAGGTGCTGAGTTGTGATATTGAACCCAACACCACAGGATTGGAAAATGAACCTCTTAACCACATATCTACACCTGTTCCTATACAGTTTTCCTCAAAAATATCACAGAACCTATACCTATATATTAACAGACAAACCCCCCACCATTCTTAATTTTAATAAAACCTTTAATGAAACAAAAATTAAGAGAAAAAAATTTATTCGTTAAAATCAACAAACGCCTAATAATTTGTTTTAAAAATGGTGAATAGCATTTTACTTTATTAAAATAAATTTTTGATTGAATTTTATTACAAAACACTTTGGGGAATCTTAGAATTTCTTTCATGCAGCTCTGCGGTTCTTTAGAACATATTTTGGGAAATGTAATCTTATCTCAATTAGCTAGTCTGCTAATAATCATTAAATCTTGTTTGTTTATGTTTTCTTGCTTTGTCTGGGACAAATCTAACCTATTGATTTGATTGATTGATTATTGAACCCTTTTGTGACATTCAGGTTACACTGTGGCACACTGGTTGTGGAGCACTGATCAAGAGGACCGCTCAAAATAAAAACACCAGTTATTGTACTAAATCCTTCTAAATCCTCAATCGTTTTCAGGATCAATTTGGAGCACAGAAGCAGCATATTTTGTTGGAAATCTGGTCACAAAAGGGTTTAAGAAGTATCGTGTTTACCAAATGCTTATTAACTAACATTATTAACCATCTAAATGCTAATTGGTGTGTGGTGAATATATTAATATTTATACTAATACTACTAACAAAGACTTGGTTTTTTTTTTCTTTCTTTCTTCAGAGAAATCCTGATACCATGAAACCTTTACCAAATCAATCTACCGTTTCTTCTCTCTATTCCTCCAATCAGGTAGAATCAGGGACCATTTTTGTAACTTCCTTGCATGAGTCTTGTGTCTGCTTCTTCACACCTTAAAATTTTTTTTGTATTTCTTTTGTTAATTTCTGTATTTGTTTTCTATATATATATATATATATATATACACACACACACACACACATAGATATATATATTATTTGATTACACTTTGGTTCAGCCTCTTGCAACTTAGTTTTGTGAGCTTGTCTAACCTAACTCATCAGGCTAAGGTAACTGAATGGAACAATTTCAAAATAGTTCCTGAAGATTGGGCTGTTATTGGTGAAGTACTGGGATTGATGTAATCAACTTATCCCTTTCCCTTAAAATTTGAGGGAGTGGGGCCAGTTGATTAGATCGACCCCAGTACACAACTGGTACTTAATTTATCGACCTTGAAAGGATGAACGGCAAAAGCTGACCTTGGCAGAATTTGAACTCAGAACATAGCAACTGGCGAAATACCACTAAGCATTTTGCCTGGTGTTCTAATGATTCTACCAGCTCATTGCCTTAATGATAATAAAAATAATAATAATAATAGCTGTGTCCTTTGCAATTTCCTGCAGTCATTATTATTCACTATAATTGCGTATGACATAATGGCACACAAAATCATTTGTGTGTTTCCAGTAATTCTCCTATGTCAATACGAATCCGTTTTATCCGCAGAAATTGGATCTTTGGATTTGAATGATAATAATAATAATAATAATAATAATAATAATGATAATAATAATGATAATTGATTATTAGCGACAGAAGCAGTATTAATATCAAAAGATAATCTTTATATCCAACTTAATTTGAATACCTTGTTAGGCATCCATATTAACTTGGATATGTAATAAGAATAACAATAACGATAATGATATTAAGAATGATAATAACAATAATGATAACGATAATGAAAACAATAGTAATGATAATAAGTTAAAAATAACAATAGTAAAAAATGCGTACTATCAATACAAATAATGAAAATGGTTATAAAAATTATAATAATAATATTTATTGCATACAAATATATATTTATCTAAAGAACGTCTGAATCTTTTCCCATTCTATTTATTTACTGTGGATCTCACTTTCTTTTCTTCTTCTTTTTCTTAGGAAAATCTCCATTTAAACAACACCATTAAGGATTATTCCGATGGGAATGAACTAGACCAGTAAGTATTAATTTAACTTCTAATTTTCTGATAATGTCTGGTCTAAATTGGGGAGGGGGTGGAGGGCTGCAGCAAGGTTGGCCACGTGGTTAAAATGTCTGGTTTGTAACCACATGGTTCCAGATTCAGCCCTGTTGCATGTTGGCTTTGGGTGAATGTCTTCTGACACTTTGGCCACAAGTGAAAATGGCCTGACCTGTGGGTAGCAAAGAACTGGCAACTCCACCATGACAACACACCCACTCATTCCCTCCACATCGTCCAAGCATTCCTCATCCAGCATAATGCACCACTTGTTCGTCAGGTTTTCTACACCCCAGACTTGGTTCTGTGTGACTTTTGGTCATTCCTAAAACTCGAAAAAACACTCTTACAATCTTATGATGAAGGGTGCAACACCCTAACCACTAAGCCACATACTTCCATCTCTCTGTGTGCATACACGTACATACACATACACACACACATACATACATATACATTTGTAGGGGTGCAGCCATAGCTGTGTTGTTAAGAGGTTCGCTTCCCAACAATGCGTTCCTGGGTTCAGTCCCAATGCACAGCACACTGGGCATGTTTCTTCTACTTTTACTCTGGGCCAACCAATGCTTTGTGAGTGAATTTGACAGATAGAAACTGTGTGGAAGCCCATGTGTGTGTGTGTATGTTTATGTTCATCTTCCCTCCATTGACTGACAGTTGGTGTTCGTTTCTTTACATCCCTGTAACTTAGCGGTTGGGCAAGAGAGACTGATGAAATAAGCACTGGCCTTAGTGCGTATACACGCACACACGCGCGCCCCCACCCCCTTCCCATTAATTCCCACATCAATGCTGCTAAGTGGACAGCAACTTCTAAAATAGAAGACTTGTCTGGGTTTAATCCTAAGTTAGCTACTTCTGTGTCATAGAAGTCAACTTCAGCAGAGATGACCAACAGAGGAATTAGTGGGGGGGGGGGACGATACGGTGGTGGAGGAGGAGGAGGAGGTAAGGAGTGAATGAATGTTAAGCAACAACAACAACAACAACAGCAACGGCTCTATTTATAAGAAAAAGGAAATATTCTCTTATCGCATGACTCTGTTGGCTCTATACTGTGTGGGGGGTGGGGTTTAAATATTAAATGGGGTGTTCACCCCCACCCCTCCTCCATCCTGCCGGAAAGTGTTCAGATGTGGTGGTGGTGGTGGTGATGGTGATGGAGTATGAATACAAGAAATGTCAGAACTATCACATTTCCGATATGTCATCACATTTTTTTCCTTCTCTTCTCATGACAATGGCCAACACACACACACACATAAATACATACATACTCACACACATATACACTTTTTATATATATATATATATATATATACACACACACACACACATACATATATACTCATATATATATATACACACACACACACACACACACGCACATACATATACAGACTTCTGACCGTCACCATCATCATCACCACCACCTTCATCATCATCATCATCATCATTGCTATCACCAGCATCAACACTATCACTGCCACTACCATTGACACCACCACTACCACCATCACCACCACCATCCCAATCATTAACATGACTACCACTGCCAACACCATCACCTGCTGATCTAATGAGGGAGATTATGTATCTACCTGACATGCTAAAACTAGCAGCTAAATCTTCCTCAGATCAGACCCTACCATATCAACTCAAGAAGAATAGACACTGGTCCGTGATATATATATATAAAAAAAATGGTGAGATCCTTGGGACAAAACAATACAACCACCATCATCATCATCATCATTACCAAGGTCACTTTGAATGGCATCTCTGTCCCCACCACAATTTGCATTACACCCTTCCCCACCACCCCTGTTACCAGCAACACTTCACATATGTCATCATCTTCATATGACACCTCATAACAATGACTTATACATCATCACCATTGCCATCATCACCATCATCATCATCGTCATCATCATCATCACTGTTGCCAACACTAATGCTACTATGACTACCGCTATCTCCGAAGTCACTGCCACCACCACCACTACCACCACCACCACCACCACCACCACCACCACTACATCTGAAGTCATTGCCATCACTACCAACACAAAGGTTACCCCCATCAACACGTCCCCCAAAACTACCACTACACAGCCCCCCCCCCTCCCCGGCATCTCCACCACCACGCTGTTACATGTGCTAAACTTAACATATTTCTCTAAGGCCCCATGAGACATAACACAATTTGAAATAACCTGGCACTGGTTTTTATACACACACACTTTTTTTACGCATATATATATACACATATGTGTATATTACTCTTTTACATGCTCATACATATAAACACATACACTTGTACTTCTTTTACTTGTATGTATATATACATACACACACAAAATATATTTCTCTTTTGACACACACACATACCATTCTTTACTCATATATATATACTCATATCTATCTATCTATCTATCTCTCTCTGTCTCTCTCTCTATATATATATAACAAATAATAAATGAGTATATGCATATATACGTATACACACAGACATACATATATCCATGTGTATATAAACACACACACACATGTATATATATAAATATATATACATTGGAGCTTGCAACAGTCCTTCGGCTCATCGGCTCCTCTCAAACTGTCTCACGCACACCTTTGTCAGCACGGAAGACAGACAGACAGATGTTAAATAGTGATTACAACTGCGGCCACATTTCAAATCTTCTTAAATTTTCTTCCTCCCACCACTACTACTCAACCACACTCTCACAATTTACTGTGACCAGGTTTTTAAGCTGCAGACACTTGATTGTCACCTGTCTCACTTTGCCAGCTTCTGTTTTTTTTGTTTTTTTTTGTCTGTCACCTGCCTTGGTAGACTGTTATTATATACACACTGCAGCATCATGTGGAATTAAGGAGAAGATGACACAATGAGATGACCTGCCATTCTGTAAAACTCACTTGGTAAACCACCCAACCTTTTCTTGCCTTTTTCCAAACCAAGCGTCCAACTGTGACCACCTCTCCTGCCATCAACAACTGTTTTAAGGGTCATTATATAATTTGTCTGTTTGTCTTTCATTTTCAAAAGATTTTTATAGTTTTACTGATTTAAATTTCTGGGCTGGTGTTATTGGCCATGCTGGAGCCCTGTTTTTCTTTCTTTCTTTTCCTTCTTCCTTTAATTTCTTTCCGTTCTGATAGTTTTTTTGTCTTCTTAGAGTTACATCCCTATCCTCTCCAAGTGCTTTTCAATACTTCACTTCTCTTGACCACGTCCGTTCTCCTGAAGTCCACCTTTGTGTAAGGGGAGGTAATTTATCTAAAATCCGAGATATTTTTGTTTAATTCATTCATTTACAGATGCACACATACACACACACTTATATGTATATATATATTTTTTGTTGTTGTTTTTTATTAAAGGGAAAGTACTAAACGTGTTTAATTTTTGCTTCTTTTTTCTCAATTACACTTTCGTGTGTGCACAGCAGTGAGTGGTTACCTCCCTTACAGTTAGAACTCTGTGTGTGTGTGTTTGACTATACATGAGGATCAGTTCTGTGTAACAGTATATACTTGTACATTTAGACACTCAGACACATGTGGCTGTGTGGTAAGTAGCTTGCTTACCAACCACATGGTTCCGGGTTCAATCTCACTGCGTGGCACCTTGGGCAAGTGTCTTAAAGCCTCGGGCCGACCAAAGCCTTGTGAGTGGCTTTGGTAGACGGAAACTGAAAGAAGCCCGTCGCACATGTGTGTGTGTCTGTGTTTGTCCCCCTACCATCGCTTGATAACCGATGTTGGTGTGTTTACGTTCACGTAGCTTAGCGATTTGGCAAAAGGAAACCGATAGAATAAGTTCTAGACTTACAAAGAATAAATCCAAAGCCTTGTGAGTGGATTTTGTAGATGGAAACTGAAAGAAGCCCATCATGTGTATGTGTGTGTGTTTTTGCACTCCACTATCACTTGGCAGCCAGTGTTGGTTTGTTTACATCCCCCATAACAGCAAAAAAAAATGTATGGGGATTGATTTATTGAACTAAAAAACAAAGAATTGAAGGCAATGCCCCAGTATGGCCATAGTCTAATGATTGAAACAAGTAAAAGATACACTAAATCAATATATATCTTATATCTTTACAAAAAGCTAAGTTTGTTTGTTTGTACGTTGACCGCTGAAAACAGTAAATAAAGTTGATAATTTTTCAGGTTTTTTGTGTCACTTGAATTAATTTGACCATCCTGCAGATAATTGTACACTCGTTTTCTGAAAATGGATTGGGTGGGGGCCGAATTGGTGGTGTACTGACTTATATTTCTTGTATATATACATATATATGTATGTATGTATATAAAGTTTTGTGTGACTATATATATGTAGGTAGTTGTGTTTGACTGTAAACATGGTGATAAAGGAAGTAACTTCAGCAGAAAAAAAAAAAGCAATGGAAACTTGACCTAGTATTATGTTACTTTAAACAAGAAAAAAGAAAAACGAAAAATGCACACACACACGCACATATATACTGTTGTGCATTTACCTACATACATAGGTAATTATATATGTTCCAAATTATTTTTATTTTTATATTTTGTTTTTGTCTACTTGCATGATATACATGTGTTACTTGATCCATGTGTATGCAGCATGAAAGATATAGTATTTCTCGTCATCGCCACCCTCCCTGTCATTGCTGAACTGATGATGTAATTTCAGCCGAGAGCGATTTTTTTTCAATTACAGCTCGTAACAAGCACACACACACACACACACACAGACATATGTGTGTACATGTGTGCGTCCCCACCTAAATTTTGTCAAACTTCTGGTAATTCTACACCATAATTATACACTCTCACACCCACCCACACGTGGAAGCAGTATTAATGCCAAATGGTAATCTTTATATGCAATTTGGCGTGGATGTATTATTGGAACTCATTGATACTGTGTCCCTAGTCTTGAGGGATCCTTTCATGCAGCAAGCACTCATGTGAGAGGATCTCTCAAGGCTAATAATGCAGTATTTGGTGTTCTAACAAGACATCCACGTTAAGTTGGATATGAAAATTACCTTTATATATATACATATATGTATATATATATATATATATATATATATATATATATATATATATATATATATATATATATATATATATGACTGTGTGGTAAGTAGCTTGCTTACCAACCACATGGTTTCAGGTTCAGTCCCACTGCATGGCACCCTGGGCAAGTGTTTTCTATTATAGCCTCGGGCTGACCAAAGCCTTATGAGTGGATTTGGTAGACAGAAACTGAAAGAAGCCTGTCGTATATATGTATATGTATATATATATGTGTGTGTGTGTGTTTGTCCCCTTAACACCATTTGACAACTGATACTGGTGTGTTTACGTCCCCGTAACTTAGTGGTTCAGCATAAGAGACCGATAGAATAAGTACTAGGCTTACAAAGAATAAGTCCTGGGGTCGATTTGCTTGACTAAAGGCGGTGCTCCAGCATGGCCGCAGACAAATGACTGAAACAAGTAAAAGAGAGAGTATAGGAGCACTCTGTTGGTTATGACAACAAGGGTCCCAGCTGATCCGATCAACAGAACAACTTGCTTGTGAAATTAATGTGCAAGTGACTGAGCACTCCACAGACACATGTACCCTTAACATAGTTCTCAGGGAGATTCAGCGTGACGCAGAGTGTGACAAGGCTGGTCCTTTGAAATACAGGTACACCTCATTTTTGCCATCTGAGTGGACTGGAGCAACATGAAATAAAGTGTCTTGCTCAAGGACACAATGCGTCGCCGGGGATTAAACTAACGACCTTGCGATCGTGAGTGGAATGCCCTAACTACTAAGCCGCACACCTTCATCAAAGCGGAGTAAATTTGCCGTCTTTCACACATAAAGACTTGTCCTTTCAAGTGCTGGTGCCACATAAAAAGCACCTTACTGGTGTTGCATAAATGAAATAAAGAAAGAGAATATGGTGTTAGGGCCAGACAAGAGACGAAAGAATGATTAACAGCAGAAGGAATATCCTAAAGAATTAGAAACAGAAGGACGAGAGAGAGACAACAAAATGCGTTGAAAGTGGGAGACGAGAGAAAATACGATCGGTCGCTTTGGTGGTCGGCATGTAAAGGAAAGGAGAGAGAGAGAATAAAATTCGACGAGGAGTCACACACAGACACACATATTGTATTAAACTGTATCTGGTAATGGGGCCCCAGTTCTGGAGTTGTTGGGATCATGAAGTCATCCCTTCATTATCATTACTCCCAGGTTTGTTCTGACCTAGAATGGCCATGTCTGTTAGGGTCCTACCTATGAGTAAAATAGATTTCCCATGGATAGAAGGGGACTCCCAATATTTCTGACAAAGCTGTGACAAAGGCATTTCTTCTCGGAGAAAGATACTCTCACATAAAACTTACAATCAAAATAGAACCGGTCATCTTGTAATGCTTGTCACTGGATCCTTCTATGGTGACCGAGAGAGTGGCAAAAGTGTTGTGCAAGCTTTAGTTACTTAAATCCAATAATGCACAGCTGCCTCAGTGTCGTTTCATTTCTTCATGTGTTTTGTATTTCATAAACTCCTATGACAATGGATATCCGCACAGATGCAAGGATGAAAGTAAATCTGAACACTCTGGCTATCATCTGACAAGATGAGGCAAACATATTATGTATATTTATATGTTATATTACATTATTGTAAAGGCTCGTGGCCTAGTGGTTAGGCTGTCTCACTCATGATTGATAGATGGTAGGTTCAATTCCAAGACTGGGCAGTACATTGTTTTCTTCAGAAAAAACACTTCATTTCACGTTGCTCCTGTTGTCCCCCTTTTGATCAGTGGGGAACGTTGCCCTGCAAATGCATTGTGACCAGCGTTGTATAACAATGTGAAGGCGCTTGGCTTAGTGGTTAGGACATTCGGCTCGCGATTGTAAGGTGGTGAGTTCAATCCCCAGCGATGCGTTGTGTCCTTGAGCAAGACACTTTATTTATTTCATGTTGTTCCAGCCCACTCCGTTGGCAAAAATGAGTAGTACCTGTATTTCAAAGGGTCGGCCTTGTCACACTCTGTGTCACGCTGAATCTCACCGCGAACTACCTTAAGGGTACACATGTCTGTGGAGTGCTCAGCCACTTGCACGTTAATTTCACGGGCAGGCTGTTCCGTTGATTGTATCAGCTGGGACCCTCGTCGTCATAACCGACAGAGTGCTCCTTTATAACAATGTCCAATAGTCTGGTTGGTGATGTAATCGCATATTAAATTACATGCTATGCATCCTGTTTTCCCAGATATTTTCAGCATGTCAAAGATCATTCTTTGATGGACCGGGTACTTTTCCCTATCTCCATATTCTTCATAGCGATTTTGACCATGTAACTGTTCCCTTTAATAGGTGGAACCCTCTAATGCAGTGGTTCCTAAAGTTGGTAGTACTGCCCTCTTGGGGGTGGGGGTGGTGGAAAGATCCAGAGGAGCATTGAAGAATAGGGGGATGATAACGGGGTGGTCAGAATGGGGGGGGATAAATGTCTATATGTATATATATATATTATATGTATATATGTATTTATACACACCAACACATATTTTATGTGTGTGTATGTATGTACATAAATGTATATATGTATAAATATATATACACACACATCTACACACACAGTTTGTGTGTGTGTGTATACATAGATTATATATGTATATATACACACACACACGTAATTTCCACCTCCCCACCCTGCCCACCACCCCACTGCTGCACTGCTACAATGAACCACCTCAACAACACTGATCTGTCTTTGACCTTTTTATGTCTCCTACAACTGTTACTGTTGTTGTTGTTGTTGTTGCTACTGCTGCAGTATTGCCTGTGATTCCACCTTCACACCCCTCCTCCACCACCACCACCACCACCTTCGTCTGTACACTATGCACCGTCGTGGTCTACTTCTACGTTGCGATCTTCATAGGAACCTACTACTGTCTGCACAACCACTGGCACTATGACCACCACCACCACTACTACATAACTATGACCATTATACCACAATGATTATTTCTTTCCGTCCCCACCACTTCTATTGGCGCCACCACCACCACCATCACCACCACTGCCACCTTAACTTCAAAATGAAAAATGAAAAAGAAAAACAATAACAAAAAAAAAACCCAGTTAAATTAACAGACTGAGTTTGTTGTATTTATATAACTTAGAGGTAGTGGTGGCAGTAGGAGTGGTGGTGCTGGTGCTGGTGGTAGTAGGCGTAGTGGTAGTGGTGGTAGGAGTGGTGGTGGTGGTGGTGATAATGGTTTGGTTGTGATAATGATGGCAGGGAAAGTGGTTGGAAGGATGGTGGTGGTGGTGGTGGTAGTCTGGTGATAGAAGTGGTATAGTTGTGATAGTGATGGTAGTAGTAGGGGTAATATTAGTAGTAGTAATAGTAAGGCGGTGAGCTGGCAGAATCGTTAGCACGCCGGGTGAAATGCTTAATGGTATTTCATCTGTCTTTAAGTTCTGAGTTCAAATTCTGCCAAGGTCGACTTTGCCTTTTATCCTTTCGGGGTCAATAAATTAAGTACCGGTTGTGTACTGGGGTCAATCTAATCAACTGGCTCCCCCCCCAAAAAATTTCGGGCCTTGTGCCTAGAGTAGAAACCATTGTTAGTAGTAATAGTGGTAGTGGTGGTGATGCTGCTCTTTCATCCTGATGGTGATATTGACTTGAGCAAATGGCCACACTGCAGAGCTTTGTTAGGCACAAAGCAACCCCACTGGTACTGGTGTCATGCTTGCATCCCTGTACATCTTGGAAATGAATAGAACAACATATGATTGAGAAGGTCCTTTAGTCTTGTCAAGAACTGACCTCTCCTTTGGAAAACATCGGTGGCGTGGAGAGGGGAAGCTGCTATGCATGGGTGACCGCTTGCTGGTCTTCCATAAACAACCTTGCCTGGATTTGTACCTCATATGGGAACTTTCTAGGTGCAATTCCCTGGTCATTCATTTCATGACGAAAGGGACAGGGTGTCTTACCCTTTTTAATTCAGCCTTTCAACATTTGACATAAAGCCACTCGCTTTCCCCTCCCAAGTAATTCCTCTCTTAGTAGAAGGGGCTTTTTTCTCCCTTTCCTTCTTTGTCTTTTTCTGTTTTGAAAATTCCTTGGCAATCTCGCCCAGAGCATGCTGTAAAACGGTTGGTGTTAGGAAGGATATTCCGCCATAGAAACCATGCCGAAGATGACACTGAAACTCAATGTGGCCCTGCAGTTTGCCAATACCCTGTCAAACCATGCCAGCTAGGAAGATAGATGTTAAATGATGATGATGATGATGATGATCCCTCCCCAGATTTGTGGCCTTGTGGGTATATCAGAACTCCTCTAAATAATCCTTTTTTTGTTTTACTATAGACACAAGGCCTGAAATTATGGCGAGTGGATTAGTCAATGAAGGCGCATGGCTTAGGGGTCAAGGCATTCAGCTTGCAATCATAAGGTTGTGATTTCAGTTCCTAGCAATGCATTGTCTCCTTAAGCAAGGCACTTTACTTTACCTTGCTCCAGTCCACTCCACTGGCAAAACCGAGTTGTACCTGTCACATCCTTTGCCACGCTGAATCTCTCTGAGAACTATGTTGAAGGTACACATGTCTATGGAGTACTCAGCCACTTGCACGTTAATTTCACGAGCAGGCTGTTCCATTTGTCGGATCAACTGGAACCCTTGTCGTCGCAACCAATGGTGTGCCAGTTATGTTAAGAGTCAGTTAGTCAATTGCACTGACCTCACTTCTCAACTGGTACTTATTTTATCGACCCCCGAAAAGGGACGAAAGGCAAAGTGGATCTTGTCAGGTGGTGGGGTTACAAACACAGACCAAAGATATAAGCACACACACATATGCATGCACATACACACGCACACACACATGCATTTATATGGCAGGCTTCTTTCAGTTTCCATCTACCAAATCCACTCACAAGGCTTTAGTTGGCCTGAGGCTATTGTAGAAGACACTTGCCCAAGGTGCCACACAGTGGGATTGAACCCGGAACCATGTTGTCAGAAGGCTTGATAATAATTTTTTGTAACAATAAAAATGGTTTCAAATTATGTCACAAAGCCCTCAAATTTCAGAGATGTGGCGAGTTGATTACATTGACCCCCCACCCCTCAGTATTCATCTGGTACTTATTGTATTGAACCCCCATCGAAAAGGATGAAAGGCAAAGTTGACCTTGGCATTTGAACTCGGAATGTACAGAACCAGAAGAAATGTTACCGAGCATTTTGCCCAGCATCCTAACGAGTCTGCCAGCTTGCCATCCGTTTTTTGTTTATACAATCTTTCAATATAATGTTTTTTCTGATTTAGGCACAAGGTCAATAATAATAATAATAACAATAATAATAACAATAATAATAATGATGATGATGATGATGATGGTGATCATATAGTTAGACTCTTTTATAATCTTTTCCCCGCTTCTCTTTTCAGACAAAACCTCAACATACTGGAATCTGACGAGAATTCCTGTGACAGACTCGAAAACAGCACAACTTTAACCAATGACGGGTAAGTGACCGATCCTTAACTTTTTATTCTGCACCCTTGCACCTTCATGCATCTCATAGATGCACATCTAACTCTGTTGAGTGAACCAATAAACTTCTATGTGGTAGCTTGACCTGCCAGAAATAGCAACCAAGTCTCCCTGAAATCATACTTTAAGCTTTTAGATTACCGTGTCAAATGTAATGCTTATTTATTCACATTCATCATCATCATCGTCATCGTTTAACGTCCGCTTTCCATGCTAGCATGGGTTGGACGATTTGACTGAGGACTGGTGAAACCGGATGGCAACACCAGGCTCCAATCTGATTTGGCAGAGTTTCTACAGCTGGATGCCCTTCCTAACGCCAACCACTCAGAGAGTGTAGTGAGTGCTTTTACGTGTCACCCACACGAAGGCCAGTCAGGCGGTACTGGCAACGGCCACATTATTTTGAATTAATCATCCATGTGCACGTAAGAGGCTTTTTCACACACACACACAATACATTCGCACACACACACATACAGTACATGCACACCCACTGTACACTCACACATATGTATTGATATATAATTTATTGAATTATTTCTATATTTTCAGCGATAATGAATTGTGGGACTCAAATTCTGGATTCCAAGAACTGAAGAATTCCTATAACAACAACATCACTTCAGAAGATTTTCCCAGAATAGATTCTCCCAAATCTGACGGCATATTCGACGAAGAAGACCCACAACAACTGTCTGACCTCACCAAACCTACAGATCTGAAATATGACTTGTCCTGCCTCCACCTCTCGGACAGAGGCTCTCAGTTCAGGCGTATCAGAGATGCTGAATGTGAATCTGTATCATCTGATTATTCTGAAGTTGTTGGGCCGCTCCGAGACCTTGCCGACAACGAAATAGAGATCTTTAATTCCAATGATTTAGAGGAAACCATTATTAGTGAGAAATGTAATAGCTTCAGTACGAGGTCTGAGACTCTGCAACAAAATCCTGATGAAACTGACGAAGAATTCCACAAAAGAGTGAAGAAGGTAAACTTCCTGAGTTTGGCTCAAGAATTTGCCGAACTGAAGAAGATCGATGCTGATGTTCTGCCGTTTGATCTCCACAAGACTGATTTCTCTGACTACAGCCCAATGAGCGAAGAAAGCTCCTTCACTGAATCCACTATGACCTCTCCGGCCGATTTGGCAGAAACTCCGACAGACTCCTACGATTTTGTGAGGGATGAAAATTCAAACGAACTCGATACGGTCGACTGCTGTGACACAGAAGGTTTGCAGAGTGGCGGTCGTCTTTATAAAACCGACTCTGCTGCCAATTCGTATAAACCTAATTTCAGCGATCTGAATAATCTGGATGTTGATGTTGTAGCGAACTCAAAACATGGCAAACCGAACTTTACAACATGGGAAAATAAGCAAAAGAAAAACGGCGAAGTAAAGAATGATTCAACCGGCGCTCAAGATTGTGGAATATATGATATCGAGGATACTTTGCCAAAAATGGACTGGGAGACTCTTGAGCAACAGTTAGCTCTGGTGGTCGAAGAAAAGGTAAGCACTTTAATATTTTTACCTTTTTTTTAAAAATTTTACTTATTGTTTTTTTTTTCTTATTGTTTTTTTTTTCTTGAAAAGATGGCTGAAGAAATCACGTTTGACCTTTGCAGGATTCCACTCTTTTGACCAGTGACATTCGTTGCTGTTGATTTTGCAACTTTCACTCACACTATTGACATTCAGTTGTTCTGTGAGTGAATTTCTTTGATGGAGACTGTGCAAAGCCTACTTTTTTTGTGTGGGTGTACTCTCTATAATATGTATGTATGTTTGTGTGTGTGTGTGTGTATTAATGTTTGTTTTTATGTTCAATTATAATAAAGACAATTTTTCATTAATATGATTGGTTACTCTACACTTTTGTAGAGTACAAATTTATTCTTCTTAAACAAGAAGGTTATTGACAGTGACTTTTACTTCTTTTTCTTGTTTTTGTTATTTGATTGTGGCCATGCTGGAGCACTGCCTTAAGTCGAACCAAATTGACACTGGGACTTATTCTTTGTGAGCCTAGTACTTATTGTATTGGTCTCTGATTCTGAACCGCTGAGAGAGAGAGAGAGAGAGAGTAAATTGATGTGTGTAAAATGGTCAACAAGAAGAGTATTGCTTCTCGTCTGGTCCCTTATTTAGACTTCTGGGGTTTCATAGAAGAACCAGCGTCTGATGAACGTACTTGTCATGTACGTCAAGCTATTAGTAGCGCATGTAATGCATGTGGAGTAAAACGCATACATTAAAATTTGTATATACATATTTTATTGATATTTAGCAGAAGTAACAGAGTGACTCAAGGTCTGAGACTTTCATGCGTTGGCAGTTACCAAACTAGTCATAGGTCGAAGACCTGTAAGTTTATATAGCTGTTGCGATATTTTTTTTCCTGTTTGCATATACTACTGAGACCCCCTTCGGTCATGACTGACCATGGGATTGCACCTAGAAAGTTACCCTCCCAGACACTGGACTGTGCTGATATAATGTAGGATAAATATACTACTACTACTACTACTACTAATAATAATAATAATAATCCATGGATGGAATTTATAAGTATTTTAATGCATCAAAACACATGTAGCGATGCATTAGAATATTTATAAATTCCATCCATGGATTATTATTATTATTATTATTACTGGCATGTAAAAAGCACCCACTACACTAACAGAGTGGTTGACGTTAGGAAGGACATATCCAGCTGTAGAAACACTGCCATATCAGACTGGAGCCTGGTGCAGCCTCCTGACTTTCCAGACCCCAGTCAAACCGTCCAACCCATGCCAGCATGGAAAACAGACGTTAAATGATGATGATGATGATATTATTATTATAAAGGCGGTGAGCTGGCAGAATCGTTATCAAATTCTGCCGAGGTTGACTTTGTCTTTTATGCTTTTGGGGTTGGTTGATAAATTAAGTACCAGTGAAACACTGGAGTCGATGTAATCGCCTAGTCCCCTCCCCCCAAAATTTCAGGCAAACAACTGCAGGAAGCCTGTTGCACACACACACACAGATATCCTTTAAGTCCATTTATGGGAAACGTTTTTGAGTGCTCATAAAAAGCTCTTGTGCTTTTTATTCCAGCCACTGCTTATTATTTCCATCTTCCAGAGTAATTTTAGGTGTTAGTTATTATTCTGGTGCTGCCATGGCGTAGGATAAATATAGTAATAACATGCTAAACATTTTGTCCAGCATGCCACCTTCTGTTTAATATTAGCACCAAGTTCACAACAATAAAATGAGGGTTAGTGCTGGGTTAAGATATTGTCACAAGTTCTGATTCTATGTCCTTGGCTATCGAGGTATTTAGCTTTAAACCATTTTGTCATCATATTTCTGTTGAAATACACTGACTTTGTTTCAATTAATTTTGAAAATAACGAAGAATTCAATAAAATAATTTTCTCATTATTAATTTGGTTTTTTGGAATATAAATTCACAAGGAATTTTGATGGAAGTTTTTAATTTAAATCACTTAAAAACAGGAAGTTTGCATTATAGAACCAAGGTTGGAATATGTGTGTATGTATGCATGTATGTATGTATGTGTCTGTGGGTGTATAGATCTGTAATGTGTGTATGTATGTATATATATATATCTGTATGTGTGTGTGTGTGTGTATATATATGTGTGTGTATGTGTAGATATATAAAAGTGTGTATATATATATATATATATATGCGTGTGTATGTAATGTATGTATATGTGTGTGTGTGTGCGTGTGTGTTGTTGTTATCGACTTCATCAACCCATTCCAGTAATGAACAAATTCCAATTATTCAAAGAATGTCAAACTGAAGAGTAGGAGAAGGGGGAGGAGGTGGAGCATTTGAAGTCAGAAGTAAACAAAATAGAATCATTTCTACCAAATTCTTCAAAATCATCTCTGTATGTTGCCTAAATGTCTGAAAGGAGAGATGTTTTTGCAATAAGGTGCGGGTGTGGCTGTGTGGTAAACAGCATGCTTCCCTATCTCATGGTTCCAGGTTCAGTTCCACAGCATGGCACCTTGGGCAAGTGTCTTCTTCTATAGCCTTGGGCTGACCAAAGCCTTGTTAGCAGATTTGGTAGAGGGAAACTGAAAGAAGCCTGTCTTCTATGTATATGTGTGTCCCACCACTGCTTGAGATCTGGTGTTGGTGTCTCTACATCCCTGTAACTTAGCAGTTCAGCAAAAGAGATTGATTGAATAAGTACCAGGCTTTTAAAAGAAAACAAGTTGATCTTGTTTCGGCTTAGCGCTGGGGGTGGTGGTGGCAGTGGATTAGTTCTTCGCTTGAAACTGAAGTAGTTCAACAGCAGCCGTAACAGGAGGACCTCAAGTGGTTTGAGCAGGACATCATTAGAGGCAGGAAAAGACTCATTGTTTTTAGTACAGATGCTGAGTCATCTTGCATCTTTTATCTTTTACTTGTTTCAGTCATTGGACAGTGGCCATGCTGGGGCACCACTTTGAAGAACGTTCAGTCAAACAAATTGATCCCGGTATTTATATTTTTAAGCCTGGTATTTACTGTATCGTTTCATGCCAAACTGCTAAGTGACGGGAACATAAACAAACCAGTACCTCTACCAAGACGCATTCCTTTGTGAGTGACAGCTGTGGTTTTTTAAACAAGAGAGTGAAGAGCCTTGTATGAGGTGTTGTATTTAAAGTGGTGAAGATGCATGGCTCTGGTTAGAGTGTCCGTCTCACAATCATGAGACAGTGAGTTTCATTCCTGGACCGGGCTTGAGCAAGACACTTTATTCCACATTGCTCCAGTTCCTCAGATGTAGGGATGAGTTGCAACATCACTGGTGCCAAGATGCCATACAGTCAGATTGAGCCCAGGTCCTTGTGGTTATGAAATGAGCACCTTAACCAATCAGCTATGCTAACCTTATACATCAAGGGTTCTTGACCCTTTTGATACCTGTTTTACTCGGATGGACCTTCATAACCATCTGATGTTTAAAAAAAATCCTTTGGCTGTGTGGTAAGAAGCTTGTTTCCCAACCACATGGTTCTGGGTTCAGTCCCACTGTGTGGCACCTTGGGCAAGTGTCTTCTACTATAGCCTCAGACCAAGCAAAGCCTTGTGAGTGGACTTGGTAGACGGAAACTGAAAGGAGTCCATCGTATTATACATATATGTGCATGTGTGTGTGTGTGTGTCCCTCCTCCCATCAGTACTTGACAACCGGTGTTGGTGTGTTTATGTCCCCATACCTTAGCGGTTCAGCTCAAGAGACTGATAGAATAAGTACCAGGCTCTTAAAAAAACAATAAAAAAAGAAACAAAACAAAATAAATACTAGTGTTGATACATTCGGCTAAAATTTCTTCAAGGAGGTGCTCCAGCATGACCGCAGTCAAATAACTGAAACGAGTAAAAAGGAAAAAAAAAAACCCCAAAAAACATTTTAATGACGAGATCTGAAATGGACCCCCTCCTCCCCCGCTAAAGGTCATATTGACCCCCCCCCCTCCAGTTGAGAAATACTGTTATCCATTGAACACAGGTACAACAGTTAATTCGATGTATTTCTTATATTAAATGTCCTACAAATTGTGGCCAGTGAGAAATAGGTAGACACATTGTCAGACTTGTGGTGGTGGTGGTTGGGGCTAGGGTGGCTATGTTGTTGGTGGTGGTGATGGTGGGCCACTGGTATTCTTGTAGGTGGTGGTGGTGGGGCCACAGGCAGTGTTGGTGGTGGCGGTGGTTGGGGCTATGGGTAACGTTGTTGGTGGTGGAGGTGGTGATGATGAAGTTCTATTGTTGTAGATGATGGTGGTGCTGCTGGTGGGCCACTGGTATTCTTGTAGGTGGTGGTGGTGGTATGGGGTAGCGTTGTTGTTGTTGTTGGTGGTGATGAAGTTATTTCTATTGTTGCAGATGATGGTGGTGGGGGCCACTGGTATTCTTGTAGGTGATGGTGGTGGTGGTAGCGGGGGCCCACTGGTATTCTTGTAGACGATGGTGGTGGTGGTGGTGGTGGTGGTGGTGGCAGTAATGGGGTTAGGTGGTGGTAGAGGCTCCTGGTACTGTTCTTGTTCTTGCTTGATATTGATGGTGGTGGTGGTGGTGGTGCTACTTCTGGTACTATTGATGTTGTTGCTACAGTTATTAGTTCCACAGACACTTGATGATGGTGGTGGTAATGGTGGAGGAGATGCTGTTGGTGCTACAGTTGGTGGTGTTGTTGATGATAGTGGTGGTGGTGGTGGTGATGGCAGTAGTGGTATTACTATTGTTGTTGTTGGTGGTGTTTCTGCTCGTCTTAATGCTAGTGCGTTGGTGTTGGTGGTGCTTGTGGTGATGTTACAGTTAGTGTAGTAGTTGTTGTCGTCATTGGTTGTGGTGGTAGTGGTGGTACTTGATGTCAATGCTTACTGTTTCAAGTACCAATATATTACTACTGCTACTACTACTGCCACTACTACTACCACCACCACCACCACTACTACTACTACTACTATTACCACTATCATCACTACTACTACCACCACCACCACTACCATCACTACCACCACTACTATCACTACTACCACCACCACCACTACCGCCGCCGCCACCACCACTACCATCACTACTACTACTACTACTACTACTACCACCACCACCACCACCACCACCACCACCTTATGTATTCCACAGTGACTGGTTGCGTTTGGTGACAAGTACCAATCTTCACTCTTATTATTCTTATTCTCTACGGAGGAAACGGTTCCTGTGAACACAGAAAAATCAATATTTGTCGATTTTTCTGTGGAGTCAATACTCAACAATACAGCCATGGATTGGAGTGTGTGTCTGTGTGTGCGTGTGCGCGGCTGTGTGTGTTTTCCTGTGTATGTGTTTATGTGTGCGTTTGTGTGTGTGTGTGTGTGTGTTGAAATATATGTGTATTTGACTGTGTATGTGTGTGATTGTGGCTATGTGTGGGTGTGACTGTGCATGTGTTGTGATATATGTGTGTTTTACTGAGTGTGTGTGTGTTTGACTATTTCTGTGTATGTTGTGATGTCTGCAATCACGTATATATGTGTCATAATGTCTGCATATATATATATATGTGTGTGTGTGTGTGTGTGTGTGCATCTGTAATTATGCCAGTGTCTGTGTGTGTGATTATATTTCTATCAGTGTGTTTGTATGTAGATTCTGTCTGCGTCTGCCTGTGTGTCATAGTGTGTCTGCTTGTGGGTATGTGTGTTTCTATATATTCTGTGTGTGTGTGTGTGTGTGTGAGTGAGTGTCATTGTGTACATGCACATGTCTTTCTGTGTGCGCATATATATCTTTCTGTGTGTGTGTGTGTGTCTGTGTCATTGTGTGTTTCTGTGTTTGTGT
Organism: Octopus bimaculoides; assembly: GCF_046866305.1. Classification (NCBI taxonomy): domain Eukaryota; kingdom Metazoa; phylum Mollusca; class Cephalopoda; order Octopoda; family Octopodidae; genus Octopus; species Octopus bimaculoides. Next base: position 32,017,976 of record NC_142952.1, on the reverse strand, counting down.
GACTGTGTGTTTGTGTGTATATGTGTCTGTATGTCTTTGTGTGTGTGCATGTCTTTCTGTGTGTGTGTCTGTGTCTTTCCATAGAAATTTCTGATGTTGTTCAACTTTCCATTCCACTTGCGCTGTGACATTGGTGTTTCTAATGTCATTAATGTTGTTGCTGTTATTGTTATTAGTATTAATGGTGTTGAGGAGAGTGGTGGATGTGATGATAAAGTGGTAGTGTTGTTGGTGGTGGTGGTCGTGGTCGTATTGCTGCTGATGATGGAGGTTGTTGATGCAAGAACTGGCTGCTCTTGTATAACGAGTTACCATGTTGTGACGTTCTTCTACTCAATTTGAAATGAATATATTAAGATCACTGTTTCAAATACGCACACACACACTTTTATTTGTTTTGGTCATTAGACTGTGGCCATGCTGGGGCACCACCTTGAAGAATTTTCAGTCGAATGAACCAGCTGCAGTACTTAGTGTTATTTTTTTTTTTTTAAGCCAGGTACTCTTTTGCCAAAACGCTAAATTGCAGGGACATAAACACACCAGCATTGGTTCCCAAATGGTGGCAGGGAAAAAAACACAGACACATGCACACACACACACACACATATGTGTATGTGTGTGTAGTTCAAATTTAGAGGAAAACAAGACGAAGACAGGTGTAGGAACAGTAAGCAAGTGTATCAGTTTGACGCTTGGGAAGAATGGAAAAGTCTTTTACATTTCAAACCCTATGCTCTTTGGCAGAAAGCAATAAGAGGAAATAAATAGAGAGAGAATGGAAAAAACACCCCTAGTATCATCATCATCATCATCATCATCATCATCATCGTTTAACGTCCGCTTTCCATGCTAGCATGGGTTGGACGATTTGACTGAGGACTGGTGAAACCGGATGGCAACACCAGGCTCCAATCTAAATTTGGCATAGTTTCTACAGCTGGATGCCCTTCCTAACGCCAACCACTCAGAGAGTGTAGTAGGTGCTTTTACGTGTCACCTGCACGAAGGCCAGTCAGGCGTACTAGGGGTGTATAAAAGGTTTTGAGTTTTCAAGGCCTCTGAGCCTTGAGGGTCTTCTTCTCAAGCACGGCATATTGACAAAGGTCTTGGTGATTTTTGCCATTGCCTTCATTAGGCCCAGCACTCGGAAGGTGCTTTTTACATACCACCAGCACAGGTGTGTATATATATATATATATATACATAGATTGTGTGTGTGTATGGTTAGAGCATTAGGCTCACAATCATGAGGTAGTGAGTTCAATTTCGAGACCAGGCTGTGCGTTCTTGAGCAAGACACTTTATTTCACCACGTTGCTCCAGTTCCCTCAGCTGTAGAAATGAGTTGTGACATCACTGTCATAGCAAGCCGTATCAACCTTTGTCTTTCACTTGGATAAGATTGGTGGCATGGAGAAGGGAGTCTGGTATGCATGGGCGACTGCTGGCCTTCCATAAACAACCTTGCCCAGACTTGTGCCTTGGAGGGTAACTTTCTAGGTGCAATCCCATGGTCAGTCATCACACACACACACAAACACACACACAAACACACACAAACACACACACACAAACACATATATATAACTTGTTTCAATCATAGGATTGTGGTCATGTAGGGGCACTGCCTGCAATTTTTCGTAGTCAAGTGACTCCACCCCATATTTTTTTTTTAAACCTCATACTTATTCTATCAGTATCTTTTGCCAAACTGCTAAGTTACTGGGACATAAACACACCAGCACTTGTTGTCAAGTGGTGGTGGGGGGAACAGACAGACACACAAAGACTCGTACATACACACATATCTGACAGGCTTCTTTCAGTTTCCGTTTACCAAATCCACTCGCAAGGTGTTGGTTGGTTCGCGGCTATAGTAGAAGACACTTGTCCAAGGTTCCACGCAGTGGGACTGAACCCTGGAACCACGTGATTGGGAAACAAGCTTCTTACCACACATACACAGCTGCACCTATACAAACACACACACACACACACACACATACATACGGAATATTACAGCTTGTTATATATAAATTACATCCCTTCATGTTCTAAATTTGAATCCCGCCATTGTTTACTCGGCATGTTGGAACATAGGACAACTTATTTGATCTCCGTTTTCTTCTATTATGACCGGCTTTACTGGTCACATGGCCAGTTTGTCTTTTGTTAAAAGCTTGGACGTTTGTCAATATCAGACGCTGCTGATGTCATAGCTTGCTCAGCCAATCAGCTGTTCCGATTCTGGCTAGCATGTTTTGTACAGTTTAGTGTAATAAATAACACTTTCTTTCATAAAAGATGTTATGGTGATGGGGGGGGGGGTGATATTTGCCACAAGTACTTAATGGATTAGAAGACTACTGAACAATGCAAATCAGTTATAATTGAAATAAGCAGCTGTACAAGTGTGTGTCTGTGTATGTATATGTATATATGTAGAGAGAGAGAGAGAATATATAGAAATTCACCTTACTCTAATTAAATATTCTAAATGACTTGAGATACTCGTCCTGCCTTGGTTTTATTGCCCTTTTTCCTTAATATACACCTAACTCAGAAGCCTACTACAGATCCCTAGCATCAACCTCAGCTGTGAACTTGGAACCTATATATATATATATATATATGTATATATATACAAGAGGGTGATTCAAAAAGAATGCCATTTTGTTTAGGACAGGTATAATTACCAACACAGGAACCTGTATCATACATCAGAATGAAGCTGGTCCTCTGTGGATCACATCCCTACTCCTCAACATAGTCACCGTTTCTCTCAATAGCAATGTTCCACCTTCAAATGAGAGCATGTATCCCTGCCCCGTAAAATTCTGTTGACTGTTCTTTGAGCCACTTCTTCACTACAGTTTTCACTTCCTTGTCACCAGACTATCATCTCTTCGGCCCCATGAAAGCGGTTTTAAGAGGCAAACATTATTCCAGTGACGAGGAAGTGAAAACTGTAGTGAAATGACTAAAACAAATAAAAGAGTAAAAGAGGTATATATAGTCCAACCCATGCCAGCATGGAAAGCGGATATCAAATGACGATGATGATGATGTACTCAAGAACCATCCTCCACTGCAGAGCTGTTAAGGCCACATCCCCTGGTGGTAGAGGATTAACTTACAAGAGTTCTGTGCTGGTGTGACATAAAAAGTACTTGTGCCAGTGCCACGATAAAGAGCAGCCAGCACACACTGTAAAATGGTTGACATTAGGAAGGGAAACCAAGCTAGATCAGACTGGAATCTGGTGCAGCTCCCTGGCTTGCCAGCTCTGGTCAAACTATCCAACCCATGCCAGCATGGAAAAAAACGGACATTAAAGGATGATGATGATGATACATGGTGATTCACTGTGCTCAAGAAGACCCATCCCTCACAGCAAAATCTCCGGTCCTGAAAGTATATCATCAATGTCTGTGTTCCCTGCTTCCAATCTGTACAGGTGTTACAGTTGACCTTCATAACACCTGTCTTTCCTTCACCCCTCTAACTATGACCCTATGTCATTGGCTGTTGTAATTACAGATAGAAATTCATATATTTCATTCCCCCTCCTCTCATTGGAACCACCTTCCTAGTTACTCATCCAGCATTCTCAATATCTTCGCTTACAGCTTTATTTTGCCTGTTAATGCCCCCCCCCCCCCCAGCACTCCTCATATCCGAAGTCAGTGTCCCCCCCCCCCACTTGTTTTTGTCATTCCCTATGGTCCTCCCTACATGCCTCTGACCTTTATCTCTGCCCCTGTGCTTCATCTCAACCACATTTCACATCATCTTCCTATTTCTTCCCCCACCCTCTACTCTTTTTTTTATGTGTTACCACCTATCACCTCCTCCTCCTCAATCCACTCCCATTTTTCTTTTATTTTCCCCAAAAAAACTGTGATTCACTATTGACCACACCTCCAGCCCATGTTCCCCATTCACTGCAGCCATCTCTGTCCCCATCTCCAACCATCTGTCATTCTTCATTCACAAACAGGCAGATACAGTGTGACACAGACATAAGTGCGCATGCACACGCACACATACACACTCACACACCCATACTCTCATACATACACACGCACACATACACACTCACACACCCATACTCTCTCTCACACACACACATAATCACACCCACAACACTCGTACACATTCACACAAACTCACATACACTCTCACAGACACACACACACACACACACACACACACACACACATTCTCTGTCCACCTTGTACTATGAGGTTCTCACACCCCATCTCCACTCTCCTCTCTCCTTCTCCTGAGCTGGAGTAGCTATGTCTCTCCTCTACAGCCAGATATCTGTTCCTGTCCCTCTTTACTCTAACACTTGGCCCAATACCGCTTCCCTCAATACTGCATCCCCATTCAGTCAGGGGCATACATTTGCAAGGGTTCTATGACTGGTCGCTCTTCTTAATGCCGACCACTTTACAATGTGTACTGGGTGGCTTTTACCATGGCACTGTCATTGGTGAGGTTGCCTTGCAACTAAGAAGACTTAAAGGGCTAAAGCAGCCCCTGTAATTGAAGGAGAATGGAATAGAATGTCAGGATTCTAGGTGGAGAGTTGAGAGAGGGTAAAGTATGATGAGAAGAACAGAATGGTAGTTATGAGAGAGTGGTAGTTGTGAAAGAGTGGTAGTGGAGAAATATTATTAGAGGAGGAAGTATTCTATCGGTCTTTTTTGCCAAACTGCTAAGGTATGGGGGATGTAAACATACCAACATCGGTTGTCAAGCGATGGTGGTGGTGGTGATGGGGACAAACACATACATAAAGGTACACACATAAATATATACATATACACATATGTATATATGACGAGCTTCTTTCAGTTTCCATCTACCAAATCCACTCATGAGGCTTTGGTCGGCCCAAGGCTATAGTAGAAGAAGACACTTGCTCAAGGTGCCGTGCTGTGGGTCTGAACCCGGAAACATGTGGTTGGGAAGCAAGCTTCTTTACCACACAGCTTCTACCTGCATAAAAAAATTTTTAATATTTTGTGTTTTGTAGAAGTATAACCAGTTTATAGCGCATAAATTTTAACAATAAAACCCCTTATACAGACCCCTAAGATGTGGGCACTTGCTGAGAACCACTGAATTACATAGTTTGATGGACTGTAACAAGTCAGACGACCATGTTGTCCTGTATCTACTTTGGCATGGTTCCTATAACTTGATGCCCTTCTTAATGTCAACCATTTTACCGAGTGATCTGGTTCCTATTTTGTTTCCTTTCTTGGGAGACCAGCACTAGTAAGGTCACCCTTTAACTCTCAAGATTAAAAACACCCTCGGCTATGTGCAAGTCTAGTAGAGAGAAAGACACGAATATATTTTGGGGCATCTTGAAATCCAAGATCTCATTAGAATTCAATAACTCTTTATTTTGTAGTATTTTGAAATAAATTCTTCGTTATTTTTTGATGCTGTTGTTGAATCTTACATTCTTATTAATTTAGTCACTCATGTATCTTATTCGTTTGTTGTATCTCTCTCATCCTCTCTCCTCTCTCACTCTCTATATATATATTGTTTGTGTATGTGGTATTTATATATGTGTGTGTGTGTGTGTGTGTGTGTGTGTGTATGTGTGTGTTTATTGGCATAGTCACCCAAAATACAGCAACATACACACACACTCACACACATCTATATGACTGCCTTTTCTCTCTCACTCTCTCTTTCCAATTACCTTTTCTCCCTTGTTTCTCTCACTCATTTTGTCTCTCTCTCTCTCTTTCACATAGTCTTTCTCATTTCTCTCTCTCTATCTCTCCAGACTGTGTTTCATTTAGATCTCTATAAGCTCTATGTGTGTGTGTGTGTGTGTGTGTGTGTGTGTGTGTGTGTGTGTGTGTGTGTGTGTGTGTGTTGAAAATATCGGCAATAGTAGCTGACAACGGTACATGTACTAGTATTAGTGGTAGAGACATTATTACTATAAATGTCATCGATGATGAAGGTATGTAGTAGTAGTGATAGTGGCAGTAGTGTAATAGTAGTACTATTGCTATAGTGGTTATACTATTCTAATTATTATTATTATTATTAGTAGTAGTAGTAGTAGTAGTGGAGGTGGTGGTATGGTTGTGGCAGTAGTGGTGGTAGTGCTTTGCTACATGTCTACATAAGTGTTCTTACTCAGCTGTAATAACACTACTACCACCACTTCATTACTACTACCAACACAATTATTACAATTGTCATTATCACCACCACCACCACCACCACTACTACCAGTGGCGGACTGGGTCTAAAAATATTGGTTGCCAGGAGACTAAGGGGGTCCACCCACAACTACAATGCTGTCATTTAATTTTTTTTTTTTTTTTTAGTTAAAAGTATTCTTTTCAACTGTCTACAAACACAGCCAGGCTGAAATAATTAATACATTCTTCCAGGAGTGAATAAAAAATTCCCAAACTTGAGGGGATAGGCCCCTTAGATACTAACACGGGCCTCCATATATGGATTCTAATGGCGCAGGGGCCCATTTGCCATCAGGCAAGATGACAACCTGGTCAGTTCGCCACTGACTACTACTACTACTACTACTACTACTACTACTACATTGGCCATGTTCTGAGTGCAATGTCCAGTGAGGGTCGACTTCAAATTATCCCCTACAGCAGCAGTCCCCAAACTTTTACTGCATCCTGGACTGGTTTCCTACAAGACACCCACCACCACCACAGACCAAGTCCTTGGATGATAGACTTAACACAGTGTCCACTTTGACAGCATCACTTGGTCATTGGCTGGTCGACCTTACCCACTGTCCAGTTTAACATCAGCACCTGGTCACTGCCTGCCTTTATTTCTGTCGCAAGCCTGTGGACTGGACACATCCTGTTCTTGCCCCTGTTTACTGTGTTCATGAAGACATTGAACCAGGCTGGACATCAACTGCGTTAACGTCATCAATCTGGGATAAAAGTCTTGACCATTGAGCCTTTTTCCCCCTTAGCTTACGAGTAAAATACGAGATAAAGCTATATTAAAAGATTCCAAACACTGGCAGTCGTGATAACACACCTTTCGTTTTTGCCACCAAGCATTATGGCATAAACATTACATAATTGTACCTTATAAATATTAGGGTACAGTATTATAAACATGTCGCGGTGTATGTACGTAATGAAGAAACGGTAAAGTAACGAAGCATTAGACACAATGTAAATTTATGACATAAACACATACATATTATTGTGAAAGGGATATTTGTTTTGGTTGGTGTAAAACAACTGATAACGTTTATTGTATATTTAAACGAACCGTACACATTTTAATTAACTCTGTCTAAAGATGTCGAGTACTGTCGTGATATCAACATATCAATAATTTGTATATACTACTAGATCTAATATATACACGCGCACATACAAACATATATGCAGACATACGTGTGTATATGTATGTGTATACGTGCGTACGTGTATGTATATAAATATATGCATATACACACAAATATACACGACTTAAGTGTATATGTACAGTACAAATATTAAAAAAAAATTAAATATGTAAATATATGTTAAAAGATGAAAAAGGAAATTTATCCCCGAAATGAAAGTACAGCTTCTTAGGGGACAACTCTAATCGACTGCCAACACTCCATACAAGTGCTCCCTTCCTTGTATCTACGATGTCCCCTTTAAACCATGCTAATTCTTTTGCACCTATCCCTCTTCAGTTATTATAGGATCATAAATCTACGAAGGACATTGCATATATTCTAATTAATGAGTGTTATTAGTAATCTACAGTATTATTGCTAATTACTGAATCGATTCCAGAAGGGGGTGAAAGTGAAAGCCAAAAGGCTTAATGCACGATTTGCCTTCAAAGAGACTCGATATATATGTAACTAAATGCAAGGTATTTTTGTTCAACGCACCATCGTTTTTTATTTTATTTATTTTTTTTTTACTATCCGTTTATGATGATGGTGATGAGGGATTCTGTATTTGCCATAAGGGCGACACAAATTAGAAAGCAACAAAAAAACTGCATTGCTTAGCAAAAACAAACATTTTCGGACGTATATGGAAAATAAATATATGCAACATAGTGTGGTATACACGTCTCTCTCTCTTTCTCTCTAAAACTGTGTATATATGTATGTGCATATACATACATACATACACACACACATATATATATGGTTGTACCGGCCTGTCCATACACACATTGAGAGAGAAAGATGTATATTAGCATAGATGAATCGTTTCTTCGGTTTTATTAAATAATAATAATAATAATGAATGAGAATAATTGTTATTCTTATTTCTTTATTTGGCAGAAGAGCTGCAGGTGTATGATAATTGCAAACATGGGACAAACACCCTTCTCTCATCATATATATATATATATATATATATATATGCACGGAATATATATAATCTCCTTAAAAATAATATGATGACTGTCAGATTAGGTAAAAAAAAAAAAGAAGAATCGCGTTACACGCCTTAAAATTTCTGGATTGCCCTTCAAACACCGAAGCAAGTACCTCGAGTATAATTCTTTCTCCCTTTCCTCTGTTAAAAAATCTTCCATTGCAAAAACTGGGCAGAAAGCCACCGATTATTACCTACAGAAGGGGGTACCCGACACTGGGTTATGTCGTTTTTTACAGTATACAACTGGTATTTATTATGATGATGGTGGTGGTAATGATGGTTCCGCTTTCCAGATCTACCGTTCTTGGCTGCAACAGGCGAAATACTGCTGCTACCAATCATACCCCAACTCTCCCTCTCTCTTTCTCTCTCCCTTTCCCTTCCTTCTCCCTCGCTTATTGTCTTTCTCTCTTTGCCTCTCTCTTCCTTCTCCCTCGCTTATTGTCTCTCTCTTTCTTCCCGTCTTTCATCTCTCGTTCTCTCGCTGTCTTTCTCGTCTTCCTTGCTCTCGTCCTATCGCTGTCTCTTCTATCCTCCTCCTCTCTCTTTTTATCTTCCTTTCTCTCTCCCTGTCTCCCTATCGCTCTTATCCCTTTGTCTTCCTCGCTCTTTCCCCCACTCTCTCCTTCTTTTCTTTCCTTCTCTCTCTCTCCCACCCTCTCTTTCTCATTGCAGCTACAGTAACTACAAGTACAATACTACTGCTACTATTGCAGCTATCACTGCTGCAGTTCGGCTCATTTCATTGAGAGACGTTAACCACAAACGATGATCTAACTGTGAACCCCCTCTCTCTCTTTCATTCTTTCTCTCTTTTTCTCTCCATCAATCTATCTATCTATCTATCTATCAGACAGACAGACACTACGCATTTCTCTCCAGTCCATGTCAGTGGGTTTCTCTTCTTTCCGCGACATGTGGCGGTGTCGCCGCTACATGTGTGGTTAAAGCAAGCTCGAGCGGCGCAGGGGGGGCAGCAAAGCACCGCAACCGCAACCGGTGTGGCAACCCCAGTTGCAACAACACCAACACTAATACTAATTAATTAATAAATAATAATAATAATAATAATGATAATCACCTATTATCATTATTATTATTATTATTATTATTATTAAACCCAAGCTTACAATCAGGAGAATAATATGCCCGCTGCTTACTCGAGCCACCGACGAGCCTTCACATTATTTCCCTCATCGCCGTTATTTTCGCCGTCTTCTTCATCGTCGTCGTCGTCAGCATCCTCATTGTCATCATCACCGCTATCATCACCACTGCCGTCTGATGGAATTGCCATGTATTCCTGGGAGGCATTGTGGGAGAACTATGAATGGGTAAGTAGTAACAATTATTATTATTGTTGTTTAATAGTAAAGAACTAATACTGCTGGTTGTGATGATGACGATGATGATGATGGTGGTGGTGGTGGTTGTGGTTGTGGTGGTGGTGATGATGTTACATGGAAGTGGTTGTCGTTCGTGTGGTGGTCTTAATTTTCCTTATCTATTTATTTATTTATTTATTTTGCTAATTACTATCGCCCCCCCCCGCCACCTCCCCTCCGCTTCCTTCTCTAAACCATCTCTAAACACTTCGGTTGTAAACCGCTTGTCTTTTCTTTTCCACCTCCTCCCCCTTCTTCCACTCCCGCCACCGATGCCACCACCACCACCACCATCTCCTTGCAACATCTCTTGTCACTTGATCTTCATTCATAAATTAGCCGTAAAAGAAGGACACCTGATTATCTCACCTAAACCACGAACACACACATACGTGCACCTACTGACGTAGTTCTTACATACAAATAATATATACACAAACATTACACACACCACACAAATACACACGCACACATAAATACACACACACACAAAACCACATACACACATTTTAAAGGAAAGACGTACAACTATATACATATATACACACACAGTCCAGAAGACAGAGAGGTAGCATTTATCAACATACCAGTTACATGTCTACACGACATGTCATTTGAAGGAACCATTATGTGGTTCTTTGGTTTGCTAGAAATAGCCAAACTTCGTTTCTCCCAATTCTTTCCTCACTTACACCTCATTCACTTCTTGACAAGAAACGGTCGCATCGAATAAGTTAGATCTAGATACACAATGTCCGAAATAAAAGAGGAGATGTTTACGGATGGAGTATCTGTGATCATAGTAGGCCTGGGGTTAAACAAACGTCATCACTACACAGTTGTCTTTTCCTTTTGTTTTTCTTAAATGTTCGAGTTGTGTAGGTTTTCACTGTTGAATGTTTGCTTACCCACATACACACTCGTATATATACACACACACACAACACATATACACATTACACCCCCTATATATATATGGGGTGTGTATATATATAGGGGGTGTATATGTATGGGGATGTATATATATATATATATATATATATAGGGGTGTATGTATTATTTTTAAATATATATATGTATTTATTAATATTTAGCAGAAGTGACAGAGTGACTGAAGGTCTGGGAGTTTCGTGCGTTGGCACTTACCAAACTTGTGCCAACATACGAAACTCTCAGACCGTGAGTCACTCTGTTGCTTCTACTAAATATTAATAAAGAATGTATATATACTCATATTCTGAGTTCTATTTTTCCTGTTTGCACCAACACACACACGAATGTATATATTATGATAAATAAGTAATTACTATGTGTGTGTGTGGTACTGTAATACTCTGTGTGTGTGTGTGTCTGTATAGATGTGTGTAAGTCTGTGCATCACAGATTTCAGATGTGTTAGTTCACACACACACACACACACACACACACACACACACACACACACACACACACACACATGTAGGGGAGCTTTTGGCTATAGCTAGCGGTTTAAGGCTAAATTGAATGCTGTTTGATAAATATATACATAAGAATGAGTTTGTATGTACATGTTCATTGTGTATATATGTGTGTGTGTGTAAAAATTCATATCTATTGCTTAACAGGTAAATTAATGTATTCATACACACACATACACACACACAAGGTACATGTTGTTTTGAATCACATCCTTCTGATGAATGCTCTGTTTCGCAGGAAAATCAGAGTCCTACAAATGTAGTAATATATGTTTAATGTATTTACTTTACACAATGTATAGAGTACACTGGTTTCCATTCATGTAACCACTTACAAAATTATTTCAATGTGTGTGTGTGTGTGTGTGTGTGTGTGTGTGTGTGTGTGTGTCTTATCATTTGATGTCCTTTTTCCATGCTGGTATGGGTTGGACGGTTTGATATGAACCAGTGCTGCATCAAACTCAAATGTCTGGCATTTGTGTGTGTGTGTGTGTGTGTGTGTGTGATCCTTGGTAAAGCATAAATCTGAAAGAGAAGGACTGTATATGTATGTATATATAGTAACACTACCTGTATCCCGTCCTCACGTTGTTGTTTTTTGTTATTGTTTTTTGTCTTTTTCCTTTTTTTGAACTTATATATATATATATATATATATATATATATATATTTATTTATTTATGTGTTTCAGCCAAGTGGCTGCGGTCATGCTGGTGCACCACCGTGATATATATATATAGTTGAAATTTATAGAAAACCAAAAGACAAAGACAGGTATATGAACAAGAAGCAGGTGTATTAGTTTGATGTTCAGGAAAATGAAAAAGTCTTTTACATTTTGATCCTACGCTCTTCAACAGAAAGGATTGAGAAAATAAACAGAGAGAGAATGAAAAATAACTTGTAGAATTCATCGGTCCAACATGGCAAAATCTCTCTCTATATATATATATATATGTGTGTATATATATGTGTGTATATATAGTCAATTCAAAAAAACACAGAGAAAGAGAAAAAATGAACGTTTGGATGTGGTACAAGCAGGTGATAAAAAAATATCATAGATGCTTTACCCTCTGCAGAAACCGTAGAAGTCACTCTCAGAGGTTTTGGACACACTTCCAAATGCATTGCAGTGCCAGAAACCCTTCCATATTACCAACAAGTATCTCAGGGTCACAAGCCTGTGTGTGTGTATATATACAGATATATATATATATGTACTTACATATAAGAGAGCAAAGTGTACATACGCCACTATATTTATATAAAAAGGAATACTAAAAATGGGACAAGAATGCAAAACATCCTGACAGTCAGATGATACAAAAAAAGGACAACAAAACATCCAGACAGATGATACAAAAAAAAACAAGGACAGGTCATCCGGAGTTTTCTTTCTTCAGTCGAGTTTCAGATTATCTTTGCAATTTCAGCAGGTTATACTTGAGATTGTTCCAATCTGGCCAGCCCCAAGGAAAAACTAAGCTATATATATATGTGTTTGTATTTATACATACATATATGTGTGTGTGTGTGTATCCTTTGTGTATGTATTCATTTATTAGTTTCAGTCACTGGACTGTGTCCATGCTGGGGCACTGTGTTCAAAGGTTTTACTCAGTTATATAGAAGCCCACCACTTATATTTTAAACTCTGTTGCTTATTTTATTGATATTTGTTTGTTAAACTGCTTAAATGCAAGGCATAAATACAGACAGCCACACACACACAAAGGACTTTTGTCATCTTAACATCCACTTTTCCATTCTTGCATGGGTCAAATGGATTTTGTTTTAGGCAGATTTTTCTACAGCCGGATGCCCTTCCTGTTGCCAACCCCTACCTGTTTGCAAACAAAGTGACATTTCCTCATGGCCAGACATGTTTTCCACAGAGTTTTGGAAATGAATGACACTTTAAATGAGTGTCACACAAGCAGATCTTATACACTGTCAAGACAAGGACTCACATATTTTCACACATTCACATACATGTGTGTGTACATAAGTTTATACACACACACATGCAATGGCGGCGAGCTGGCAGAAACGGTAGCACGCCGAGCAAAATGCTTAGCGGTATTTCGTCTGCCGCTACGTTCTGAGTTCAAATTCCGCCAAAGTCAACTTTGCCTTTCATCCTTTCGGGGTTGATTAAATAAGTACCAGTTATGCACTGGGGTCGATATAATCAACTTAATCTGTTTGTCTGTCCTTGTTTGTCCCCTCTGTGTGTAGCCCCTTGTGGGCAGTAAAGAAATAACACATATGCGTATATGCAGAGGGGCTGACATGAGACAGCCAGTGATGGAGAGCACTGGTAGACCTGGTCAGCTTTACATATGATAACAGCACTTCTGGGGCCACTAACCTAGGATGACCCCAGCCCTATCAAGTAAGAGCATAAAGCAGAAGCACACACACACACACACACACACACACACACACACACACACACAAACATATCAGGTCATCAGCATCACCTAGGCTCATCACATATTTTGTGTAAGACACGTGCCTGCTTGAAGAATTTCACGTTTTTCCGCTTTATTTCTTGCTCCAAATGGCTTATTTTTTATATCTGGCACTATTTCTTTTTCACCATTTCTAAGTTAAGGCTAGAAAATAAAGCAACCCTGCAAGACACAACTGATCTCTACACACAAATGCACAGAATAACAGCAATCAAATGACAACAGCAGAGTGCACAACAAACATCAGCGATCTGACTGTCACCTGTACTCTTGACAAGAGATGCCAGTTAGACTTTCACACCGACCAGGTTCCTCCGTGTTAGCCTGAGTTGCTGGATAATTTTTCGTTCCTTTAACAATATTGTAGAATGGAAACTTTTCATAGATTGGAATTTAAATCCTAATCTCTATAGAAATATATTGTTTCAAAAACAAAAAAACCATTGAATTTGAATTACTTGTAATTGTTATGATTATCAATAACAACTTGTGCTGTAACTTGAGGCATGTGTGAACGATGTTGAGAGAACATCCAGTAGAATTATATTTTTTGACACAGGGCACCTCTAAGAGGACCACCAGACACTGAATGAAAATAAATGAACTGTGATCAGGCTCAATAAAAGGAGCCTGAGTTATTGGCTGCAATTACATACTTGCAGTCAGTGTTGGCAGAAACTGAATCAGCTTACAAATACACATTCATTTTACTAAATTTATACTCAGGCTAAGCTAAACAGTCTGAGTGCCTGAGTCACCACTGATATATATACATATATATATATATATATATATATATATATATATATATATAGTTCAAATGTACAGAAAACAAGAGATGTAGACAGATGAAGGAACAGCAAGCAGGCGTATGGCTTTAATGCTTGGGAAGAATGGAAAAGTCTTTGATGTTTCGAGCCTATGCTCTTCAAGAAAAAGGATTGAGGAGAAAAAAAATAGAGAGTGAATGAAAAACTATGTAGGGATTAATGGTTCCACATGATGAAATGGCTGATATATATATTTATGAATCATCATCATCATCATCATCATCGTCGTTTAACGTCCGCTTTCCATGCTAGCATGGGTTGGACGATTTGACTGAGGACTGGTGAAACCAGATGGCAACACCAGGCTCCAATCTAATTTGGCAGAGTTTCTACAGCTGGATGCCCTTCCTAACGCCAACCACTCAGAGGATGTATATATGTGTATATATACATATATCTACATACACACACATATATACATATGTATACACAATGGGCTTCTTTTAGTTTCTGTCTACGAAATCCACTCACAGTGGAACTGAACATAATACCACAGGGTTGGGAAACAAACTTCTTACCACAAAACCATGGCTTTTTTTTTTAATTAATTTGTAATGAAATAAAAACCCATTCTCTTATCAAAGAGCCAGACACTGTATAATTTTTCCTTAATATCATCTGCCAATTAGTGTGTGTGTGTTTGTATATTCATATACATGTATGTATGTGTTTATATGCATATACAGGTATGTATATTTGTATATATAAGTATACATATTTGTGTATATAAGTATGTAATGTGTATGGGTGAATAATAATTTGTCAGTGGTTTTTGAAACAAAATATAGGAATATTTGCTTATGTTGCATAGACATATATACACTCCTTTTTTGTTTCTAAACTCACAATATATTATCATACTGCACTCCTAATATTTATATACACAAACACACACACACATATAATCCACTTATGTGTACACACATACATATGCGTATATGTACATATATACATATATGCATGCGTTTGTGTGTATATAAATATATAAACACACGCATGCACGTTTATGTATACAAATATGCATGTGTGTATATGTATGTATATATATATATATATATATATATATATATATATATATATATATACACATACATATACACACATGTATATATATATATATATATATATATATATATGTATATATGTATGTATATATATTGCACACATGTGCATGCACAGACATTAGTCAGTAATAGATGTCTACTTCAATTTTCATCAATTCGTTGGTTCTCTATCAAGCAGAAATTTACATGTGTGAGTAAACACCACACACACACACACACACACGTGCTCACACAGACACACACTCACATACATTCTCTCTCTCTCTCTCTCTCACTCACACCCACACATTTATAACGTGATTAATGTATAGCGTTTTATTATAACTTTCAAAGTACTTCCATTAAGAAATAATAATGATAATGGCATCTATTATTATCATTATTATTATTATTATTATTATTATTATTATTATATTCTCTGTTCAAATCATATCAATTTCAAATTGCTTTTCATCCTTATAAGGTTAATAAAATAAGTACTACCAATTACAAACTGGAGTTGATGTAATCGATTATTCCCCCAACCCTACCCCCAAATTTCAGCCCTTGTACCTTTAGTAGAAAGGATTATTATTATTATTATTATTATTATTATTATATGTTTGGTTTTTGCTTTGTATTTGTACACGTTGACTCCAAGTCTCACCCAGAGACCTCAAGAGACAACAAGTTAGGGGTTCAAGTCGGTATTATGACTAGGGTGCCCTTATTTTTTGGCTTTGCACATAGTATTGTTGTACAGGATGGTGATGTTGTTGTTGTTGTTAAGGCCTTGTGCCTACAGTAGAAAGGACTATTATTAATAAGGCTGCAAGCTGTCAGAATCGTTAGCACCAGAGGCAAAATGCTGAGCAGCATTTTGTCCATCTTCACGTTCTGAGTTCTAATTCCACAGAGGTTGACTTTGCCTTTCATCCGTTCGGCGTTGATAAAATAAGCACCAGTTATGCACTGGGGTCAATGTAACTGACTCATCCCCTCCTCTGAACTTGCTGGCCTTGTGCCAATATTTGAAGTCATCATCATCATCATCATCATTGTAGTGTGTCCAAATTCCATGAATGTCAGACTTTGTTGTTGATGGAATAAAGTACCAGGCGAGTACTTGGGTTGATGGTAGCCACTAAGCATCCCTCCTCCCTCCCCACTTCCCATTACTAGCCTTGTACCTAACCCAGAAACGATGTTGGACAGCCGCTCTTTCAAGGAACATCGATGTACATGGCAGAGAAGGGAGACAAATCTTCCTCTGCTTTACGTCTGTAGCGGAAGAGATTGCATGGTGGACTTATCATGAAATGTTTGAAGGTGGACACTTTCCTATCCAGCCAGACTCTCTGGCCAACTTTTTTCAAGTATCATTTGAAGGGAAAGACGAGGATAGAGAGGTGGGGTGCAGTGGTTCTCAACCATTTTTTGCCTATGGACCCCTCTGATTATTATTTAACTCTACTGCGCTCCCAGAGCCATTTGATGCTTTAAAAAAACCTATTATTATATTTTTGTATTTAAATATTTAACCCTTTCGTTACTGTATTTATTTTGAGATGCTGTGTTTCTTTCAATTAATTTTAGATATAACAAATAATTTAGTAAAATAAATTAGTTATCATTAAGCTAGTGTTAGGAACATAAATTGTGACTAAGGTTTGGTGGAAGATTTTAATTCAAAACTTATGAAAACAAGAAATTTGTACTACAGAGCCAGAGCTGGTTTCAGCTGGGTTGGCAACGAAAGCCTTAAATAAGAATTGTATAAAAACTATTGTTGAAATATTTTGTGTATTGTAGAATTATGACCAATAAATTTTAACTCGTAATTTTATGCTCATAAATTTTAACAACAAAATCTCATACAGACCCTCAAGGGCTATATGGACCCTTAGGGGCCATATAGGGGCAGTGTACACAATCAAAGTGACATTGGGGTACATTTATACGAAGCCCAACATACCCATCATGACTACCCGTCTGATAAGGGTGCACCAGTCACATGCATCACAACCATATGTGCACGACATGATGATCTCATATCAAGATAAACAGCACATGACCTTGCTCGCAGGTGGGGGCCCAGTTAGAATTTTCTTCAGGTCGAGTAGCCCATCCTACTCAAAAGGTCCCTGAATATGGGTTGTTTAAAGATGGTGAATGAAACACTTGTGTTTCCAAGGGGTAGTTAATTCAAACCCCATAGAATTCCTCTTAACACATGGCTATAGTGCTCCCTATGATCAGAGATGCACATATCGTCAGCCACTAAGGGACATGCTCAACTGGTTAAGGTCAAACAACTGACAAGCAAATCTGTGGTATTGAGCAGAATATTTACTGTAGCCCATTTTTTATACCAAAACAACACATGCACATGATAACACTTCCAATCAGTTAAGATCAGAAGCCATGAGAACCATTGCCTGGTACTGCGTGAAAGCATATTTATTATTATTATTATTATTATTATTATTATCATTATTATTGTTATATAATCGCTAGCTGCTTTCTTCTTTAATTGCCCTATTTTTAATTCCTCTGAGGTTCATATGTATATTTTTTTGACAATGTTCTTATCTTCAAAAGTTTTAAATCTAGGCTTTTCTCTTTGAACATAGTGAGATTGTATCAGGGTGGATTTATATAGCAATTTATGCAGCAGCAGCAGCAGATAGATAGATAGATAGATAGAGGGGGAGAGAGAGAGACGAAACTAAAATGATGGGTAGAGACGGTGGGTGTATGAGGAGGAGGAGAAAATAACAAAAACAGACAAAATAATAATAAGCTGCAATGTAGATGTATAAAATTGTTTGAAAACATTTGAAGAAGGATGGTGTGAGTATAGGTTAATGATAGCTTGTTGTGAGGATGATGATGATGATGGTTAATGGTGGTTGTGGTGGTGGAGGTCGTAATGTAGCAGGGATGGCATGATGATGTTTTGGTTAGAGTTTGAAAGAGATGGTGGAGTAAGGGATGCTGATAATGAATAGTAATGTGATGGTGATGACGATTAATGATGATTGATGATGACGGCGATTGATGAATGATGATTATCATAATGGTAACGATGACAATTGACTGATGATTAATGAATGATGATTGATGATGGCAATGATTGATGATGATTAAATGATAATGAATGATGATTGATGATAATGCTGATGTGACAGTAGTGACCATGTTTGTTTCAATGTTACAAGAGATGGAGTTTTTTGTTTTTTGAAGATGTTGACAATGAATGATAACGATAATAATAATAATGAAGATGATGATGATGACAATGAAAAGGAAGAGGAAAAGAAAAAGAAGGAAGATGAGTGGGAGAAAGAAGAGAAGAAGAACGAAGGGTTGTAACAGTCTGATGTTGTGTTTGTTGTGTAGAAATGTCATTTCGTTATGGTAACCTGTTATTGATTTGGTCATATGATGGCAGATTGATGAAGAGGAGTTGGTGGTGGTGGTGGGAGTGGGGGTAGTTGCAATAGCGCTTTGGTTGCTACAGGTTGATGTGTAGATGGTGTGTGTGTGTGGTCATTGCTGATTGGGTAGGTGTTTTTATGTGTGTGTATAGTTACTATGATTAATGTGTGTGTGTGCTTACTGATTGTGTGGGTGTTAGGGTTAGGGTGTAGTTACTATAATTAATGTGTGTGTGTAATTGAAGGTTTGTGTGTGTGTGTGTAAGTGGAGGTTTGTTTGTGTGCATGTAAATGCAGGTTTGTGTGTGTGTGTGTGTGTGCTTACTACTGGTTGTATAGGTGTTTCTGTGTGTGTATCTGTCTGTGGCTACTACAGATTGTGTAAGTGAAGGTTTGTGTGTGTGTGTGTGCTAATTACTGATTGCGTAGGTGTGTTTGTGTGTGAGTGCATTTGTGTGGTTATCACAGATTCATGTGTGTGTATGTGTGTTTGTGTGGTTACTACATATGACTGTGTGCATGGCTGTTACACTCTACTATGTGTGTGTTAGTGCTTACTGCAGATTAATATGTGTGTATATATGTATAATAACTATGGATTATTGTGTGTACATGTGTAGTTACTACAAATTGTGTGTAAGTTTACCACACACATAACTCTGTGTGTATAGTTAGATAAGATTTCTGTGTATTTGTATGTGTGTGTGTATAGATATATATGTATTAGTTGTGTGTATGTACTTAATGGAGATAACTGTGATGCGTATGATTACAACACATTTCATGTGTGTGTGTGTTACTATAGCTTGCTTTGTGTGTCTGTGTGCATGTCTATTGGTAATGCAGTGTGTATGTATGTACATATGCATGTAATGGTGTTAGAGTGTATATGTTTGTGTATTGTCATTGGGTCTGCACGTAACTGTGTGGTAGTGTCATTTTAACCGGCTGTAACAGGACGATTTTTTTTGTTTATTTCTAAGGAAATCAGCTGAGAAGTATTTCATCGCACACACACATCTGTGTGTGTGTGTGTGTGTGTATAAATATATATATACATACTTATACATCTATATGCAGTATTCTCTCTCTCTCTCTCTCTGTATGTATATATATATATATATATATATATATATATATATTGGAAGCTTTGGAAGTGATGTACAGGAATTATATATTAGAAAAAATAATAAGGTACTCAGATATCTGGATGGTTGTACATTTACAGATGTTTATTAATATGTCACATGTTTTTATAAATTCAGCGCTTTGCATCTATTCTGGTAGATTCTCCAGAATATGATTTTACTTCAGAGGATTTGTCCCTTTTTATAGTATTATTGAATGTGTAGGGGTGCCATTCCTCACCCTCTTGTATATATATATATGTATATATATGTATATATATCTATGTATATATATGTATGTATATATATGTATATATATATATATGTATATGTATGTATATATATATATCTATGTATATGTATGTATAACGAGATCCTAAAGACCTAATAATAGTTATGTATGTGTTTTTTCGTGTTTTGTTCGAAAGGTAACCACTCCTGAAGAAGTGCCAAATGTCTAAATCCAATGGACCAGTCACTGGATAAGTTTGGCACAGAAATGTTAACATAGAGTGGTGAATAAATCGATATATCGAATTTGAAGTCTCTGTCTCTTTTGAATATGAAAATTTAAAAGTTTAAAAACCTTATGATATAAATATATGTATATATATATATATATATGTCTATATATATATATATATATGTAGGTATGTAATGCTTGTGTGTGTGTGTGTGTGTGTGTTGGTGGTGTTGTATTACACAAGACTCATGTGATCTAGATAATATATTGATTAGGCGTTTGTGACTGTGCTGGTGGTGGTAGCAGTGGTGATGTAGTCACAGAGTCAGTGAAAGTGATGATGATGATGATGATGTGACTAAAGAAGCATTGTGCTATTAGCATGGCTATGTGTTTGTTGCCATGACAATGGTGGTGGTGCCGATGATAATACTGGTGTACATTACAGATATGATGATGATGATGATGATGATTGCAGTTGTAAGATGTTTCTTTCATGTCAAAACTCCACGGGACTGCCTAACTTCTTGATATTTGGGGGCGGGGTGACTCTGTGTGAAGGACCCTAAAGGCATTGTGCTTTCAGGCAAGGTCAGCAACTACCACAGCTGTGATTGAATAAACAAAAGATCTCCTTTGTATTATTCCTTGGTTAGCTAGAAATAGCAGCCAAATGTCACTCAAATCACACCTGAGCGTTTGAGAAAAAACTCCCAAAAAGTTTTTTTTAAAAAAACATAAAAGCCAGGAGTGGAGTCAGGTTGGATCGGGGATAGTCTGGGCTCCACAATACTTGAAAGAAATGGAATAGTCATAACTAGAATGTCTTTTATCATAAGTTCCTTTGATCAGAGCAAGGATTTGTGGGTAAACAATAATGATGTAAATGTTGAAGATGAAGATTATGCTCCTGATATATACCATCATCATCATCATCATCATCATCGTTTAACGTCTGCTTTCCATGCTGGCATGGGTTGGACGATTTGACTGAGGACTGGCAAGCCAGGAGGCTGCACCAGGCTCCAATATGATCTGGCAAGGTTTCTACAGCTGGATGCCCTTCCTAATGCCAACCACTCCGAGAGTGTAGTGGGTGCTTTTAACGTGCCACCAGCACGGATAGGTCAGGTGGCACTGGCATCGACCATGCTCGAATGGTGCATTTTATGTGCCACTGGCATTGGTCACGCTCGGATGGTACTTTTTACGTGCCACTGGCACGGGTGCAGTGGGTGAATTGTCGCCATTTTATATTTTTAATTTCACGCATTGTTTTTGAATTTGTTGGCTACACACTATAGTAGGGTCAGTTGGGTACAGTCTGTGAGAAAAACAGCAACATAACACACTTCACTCTGCCAGAAATTTGGAAACGACATGCTGTACTGCTCCAATACGAACATTTCAGAGTGTTTGAGAGTCAACCTGAGGACATGTACCGAGAGTGATAAAAATCAAACATCCAGTCAACATCATGGTGTTTGGAGTGATCACTAGTGATGGCAACGTTATCCTCCATTCATCTTCCCACATGGTTAGTGTTCCAAGTACCCCAGCGACTACTGGAATGACAGACACTCTCCTCATAGTCCACATTCTTGGAATTTTGTCTTTTGGTAGTCTGTACTTTTCTATCTTTTCCAATTCTTTGTCATTTATTCGTGCATCTCCAGGGATTGCAAGATCTATGATCTTGATTTCCTTTTTTCCTTTATCTACCACAATATTATTATTATTATTATTATTATTACTACTAATACTACTATTGTTACTGCTGCTGCTGCCACTACTACTACTACTACTACTACTATTGGTGGTTCTGGTTTAGTGGTGTTGATTATAGAGTTATTGACGTCATACTGACAGATGATCTTATTTCAAAAGTGAGCTTGTGCCACCAACAACCGAAACTTCAGCTCTAAGATGATGGCACATCTCTTTGGAATTCTTCCACTCTTCTGCGAGGTGTGTCTCTTCTCACATACATCTTCCCTATTTTTCTTTTAAATAAGCGAAAAACAAAAAAAATAACGAAACAACCTCACTTCCTCTTCCTCTCCACCCCACCCCCCCAAAAAAAAACTGCCATTAACTTTCCAAAATAATTCCAGCTTAAACATAATCTACCTCTGCTACCCTTCTGCCACCCTCTTCTATCATTTTACTTTGACATTCCAGCAATGTTAGTTGCGCCCGTTGGAAGAAATATGGTAAAAATATTTAAATACTTTTTGGGAAGGAGAGTGCACAATAAAGTGAACAACAGTAATAGATTCGAGGGTTGGTTCCAACCTCTGTACTCACTCCCCACCCTCCAACAAATTTCTGCAAAATTTTTGAAATAAGGAATTGTTGTCATTATTGTTAGAAAATGGTGGCAAGCTGACAGAATTGTTGGTGCATTGGACAAAATGCTTAGTGCTATGTATTCTAGCTCAAATACCACTGAGGTCAACTTTGTCTTTGATTCTTTTGGAATTGATGAAATAAATATCAGTTAAATACCCGAGTTAATGTAATTGACTTACCCAATAGCCTGACCTTGCAGGCCTTGTGCCAAAATTTGAAACCATTATTGAAACTTGGCGAAGACGGAGGTATTGTTTTCAATCATGTTTGTTTGTTTGTTTGTCCATGGACAAAATATCTCAAGAACCGCTGGATGGATTCAGATGAAACTTTCAGGGATATTTGGCCTCATAACTGGTACAAACTGATTAGATTTTTGGATCGATCCGGTACCGGACAAGGATCTGGATTATTTTTCCTGTTTTTTCACTTAATTTTTGAGAGTGGTCAGGTTCATTTTTAGTATTCTCGTTTGTGAGAGCAGTTGAGTTTATTTCAGATATTCTCATTTTAAAAATCATCTCTGGCTAATCATTGAGAGGATGTTGGTGGTGCCTTGGCAGAGGTTTGCACTCTTTGAGTGCTCTTATTGTTATTATAATTATTGTTATTATCATCATCATCATTATTAATACTGTCAAAGGTAGTGAGCTGGCAGAATTGTTAGCACAATGGACAAAATGCTTTGCAGTATTTTGTCCGTCTTTATGTTCTGAGTTCAAATTCTGCTGAAGTCCACTTTGCCTTCCGTCCTTTCAGGGTCGATAAATTAAGCACCAGTGAAACACTGAGTTCAATGTAATCGACCAGTCCCTTTACTCAAAATTTCAGGCCTTGTGCCTATAGTAGAAAGGATTATTATCATCATCATCATCATCATCATCATCATCATTATTATCAACACTATTGAAGGTGGCGAGCTGGTTGAATTATGCCAAGCACAGTGCTTAGTGGCATTTCGTCCACCTTTGTTTTGAATTCAAATTCTGTTGATGTCGACTTTGCCTGGTTCACTATACGAGTGCTTCCGATTACTGTACTGTCCAAGCATAAAACTTGAAGTAGCTCATGTAAAGCTTTGTGTATTTTGACATCACAGGATAGTTTGTGTGTGTGTGTGTGTGTGTGTGTTGTTTTGACATCACAAGAGAGTCATAAATAAGTGTCACCATCATACAAACCGAGTCCTCATTTCTAATCTCCTGTAAGAGCATGTCCAGTCATGGGGAAACATTACCTTGCTTGGAAACAGGTGAGGGTTGGTGACAGGAAGGGCATCTGACCCATGAAAGCATGGTAAAAAGTGGACTTCAACCTCTGAGCCTTTTGATTATTCTGTCAAATGTAATGTGTTATTTATTCTCATTGTTTTTAATTAATCATGCATTAAGATTTCAAGATTTCAATGATGTAATTGTTTTTTTTTTTTTAGAAGGGTGTTATATGGTAGGTGTGAGAGGCTGCACCTGGTAATTTGAAATTAAAATGGATAGAATATTGGGCCTGATATGGCCTGTTTAAATGCTAAAGGGTTAAGATGAGGATGATGATTGAGGAATGATGACTGATAATTGACAAATGGTGACTTGTGATAGACAAATTGTGAGTGATGATCGACAAATGGTGACTGACGATTGACGACTGATGATTGAAACTGTCTTATGTTCCTTCCGATATGTATTCCTCACTAAACTCCTTTTTCTCTCTCTTCTTTTTTTTTGTTTCTGTTTCCAGTCACACTGCAATGATCGGGAAGAAATTCGCCGTAAGTTGGCCATGGGAGGGGACGAAGACCTCTACAACACCGACCGTCTCTACAAGAAAGCCAACGCACAGTCGCGTTATTCGACTGGGATGAATCTGCAACTATGCTTTATGAGCGAGAAAGCCGCTACCGCCAATCCTGGCGAAGCCGATATTGGTCCAACCGAACCAGCATCTTCCTCCATCGAAAACGTGGCTAGCCAACAAAAGTTGCCCAGTTCATCGAGTTACAGGAATTTCTCCGATGTAAGGAACATCCATTAATTGTTGTTGCTGTATATTCCTTGGTCATCTCTTTGGATGATCAATATTTCCCAATGTGTCCTTTGGTTTTTCAAGACAATTTGCAGGAGATTTGGTTGCTATTTCTGTGAGGCCAAGACCATATAGTGGCTCCTTTCCCTTTTCAAAAAAAATTTTTGAATCACTTTATAAACAGAAGCATAGCGTTCACAATGACCCCTTTAAAAGCCTCAAGATTTCTCAGAAGAAATTATCCTTATACAGGGGACCAGGCACTAAAACCCTAGCAAATGGTGTGGATCTGCAAAACACTGCAAGGACCACCAGGTAGTGGTCAGTTGTGGTGGTGGTGGTGGTGGTGTTAAACATAGTGGTGGTTTAACTTGTTTGGTGGCAAGTCAGCTCTAAATGAGCAGACTTATTACTTACAAAAAGGTTTTCCAACCATGACCATCCTATCTGTTTTTGTAAATCTAGCACTAAATTATCTTGAGATATAGGCGCAGGCATGGCTGTGTGGTAAGAAGCTTGCTTACCAACCACGTGGTTCCAGGTTCAATCCCACTGCATGGTATCTTGGGCAAATGTATTCTACTATAACCTCAGGCCGACCAAAGCCTTGTGAGTGGATTTGGTAGATGGAAGCTGAAAGAAGCCTGTCATATATATATATAAAATGTATTTGTGTGTCTGTGTTTGTCTCTCCACCATCGCTTGACAACTGATGTCGGTGTGTTTACATCCCTGTAACTTAGCAGTTTGACAAAAAAGAGACTAATAGAATAAATATTAGGCCTACAAAGAATAAGTCCTGGGATTGATTTGTATAGACACACACACACACACACACACACACACACACATATTTCTTTGACTATCCCATCCAAATTCCAAGTTCCTATGTAAGAAATTAAAGGGTGGTGAATTGGCAGAATTATTAAATTGTGTAGCAACTGTGTATCTGTTCCACCTCTTCAGGTTCTGTGTTCAAATCCTGCCAAGTTCAAATCTGAATCTGCTCCTGTATTTAATTTATTACTTTTTTTTGTTTCTTCAACTATTGTTTTGTTTCTTTTGTTTCTCTCCAGCTGAAGTCTAACTGGTCGAGGCATCTCAGAGACCACAACATGCAGCAAGTTGCTCCCCCAAAACCTCCCAGGAAGAAAGTGGATGCCGAGAGCGAAGAAGAAGACTTCTTCAAAAAACAGGCTCAGTTACAAGAAGAGGCCAAATTAGCTCTCGCTCAGGTGAGTTAACTCTCTGTGCCTTTTTAGATGGGGCACATTGACTTTTTAGGTGGGTTGACTTAACCCTCTGCTGAGACAAAGGTGGGCTAACTTTAGATGCATGTGGATCAATTTGCCCTTCAGTTAGGCTACCCTAACACATTGTGGGCAACATTAACAATCATGTAGGCAATCTTAACAATTAAAAGGTTGACTTTAACAACCATGTAGGTGATCTTAACAATTAAAAGGTTGACTTTGACAACCATGTGGGTGATCATAACAATCATGTAGGCATCATTAAACATGTAACCTTAAAGACCCCCTGCAGCTGTGGTCCCTTAACACTTAGTTAGGCCACTTTAATACTCACATGGATCTGTTCCCTCCAAATTAAGGCCAGTGCCATCACTGTTATGGTACGTATTACCATCAACATGATGACACAGTGTGTTTAAGGCCTGCCCCTTATCGGCATCCCTTTCCCATGATAAAGTAATTTTGTTGTGTCTTTCCATTTAGGCAAGCACCATGGCACACATGCAGTTGGAAGTTGAAAAACAGATGAAGAAAAAGTCACCCATTGCTGAAATGGTAAGTGGACAAAATTCAGCTGATCAGAATTTCAAATCAGTTTTGGTTTCTGGCCCTTTTATTTCACCATTTCCAAACTGACCAAGAAAACTGTGGTGGGTTATTAATGTAAATGATCTACGAGGACTCTGAAAAGTAGGCTGTGTGATGTACGTGAGAAAGCAGAGCAGGATATTACGTTGTATGATATCTAGGTTATTGAATGTAGAAGATATGCTGGGATTGTGAAATGTAGACTGTATGATGATTGTGTGAGAAGTAGGGTGTTACATATCGACATCATTTAATCTCTGGCATGGGTTGGATGGTTTGATAGGAACTGGCAAACCAGTCGTGGCAGATACCGATGGCATGTAAAAGCACCGATGGCATGTAAAAGCACCGGTGTCACACAAATGGCACCCGTGCTAGTGACATGTAAAGGCACCCATTACACTCTCGTAGTGGTTGGCATTAGGAAGGGCATCCAACCGTAGGAAACCATGCCAAATCAGACTGGAGTCTGAGGCAGCCTTCCAGCGTGCTATCCTGGTCCAACCCATGCCAGCATGAACAACAGACGTTAAATGATGATGATGTTTTAAATCAATCATATGTTATCTTATAGCTTTGAGATTTTGAATATGTTGTTGTTTAAGGCGATGAGCTGGTGGAGACATTAGCACGCCGGGCAAAATGCTTAATGGTATTTCGTCTGTCGTTACGTTCTGAGTTTAAATTCTACTGAGGTTGACTTTGCCTTTCATCCTTTCGAGTCAATAAATTAAGTACCAGTTGCGTACTGGGGTCGATCTCATTGACTGGCCCTGCTTCCCAAAAATTTCAGGCCTTGTGCCTAGAGTAGAAAAGAACATGTGGTTGTGTTACTTTTAGAATGACATTGTAGAATAGATGCAAGAAGCCACATCTGACTGGTTTCAACTTGAACAGGTAGAATATTCAAGCCAGATATGGCTGGTTTAAATGCTGTAGGGTTAAGGGGGTCTACAAAAGATACACAGATAGACAATATTTCTTTTTTTTTTTTTGAGAAAGCAATTAAAAATTTTTTCACTTTTTCCTTTGGCAAAAGAATGTGAGGCGGAGAAGTAATATTCCTCTAGATGCCACGGCCCTACTGGAGCACTGCCATTAATAATGTTGATGATTTTTTGTTTTCGTTTTGTTTGTTAAAGGTTGGGATACCAGGATTCGGTGATGGACGACAGAAACGACTGGAGCGGAAACTTCTTCTTGATATGAATGTTGCTCAGTTACAAGTCATTGTCAATGACTTACTTTCTCAAATTAAAAGTAAGAACTCTGTTTTTCTTCTTTTTTTTTTTGGCTTTTTGTTCCTGTCCTGACACTGGTGGTGGAACACCTTTGATATCGTGGCCATGCTGGGGCACCACCTTGGAGAATTTTAGTCGAACAAATCAACCCCAGTACTCTTTTTTTTGGGGGGGTTTCTTTTTTTTTAAAGTCTGGTATTTATTCTATCAGTCTCTTTTGCTAAACCACTAAGTTACGGGATTGTAAACGCACCAACATTAGTTGTCAAGCGGTGGTGGAGGACAAACACAGGCACACACGCGCACATATACACACACGATGGGCTTCTTTCAGTTTCCGTCTACCAAATCCACTCACAAGGCTTTGGTTAAATTGAAATTATAGTAGAAGACATTTGCCCAAGGTGCCATGCAGTGGGACCAAACCCAGAACCATGTGATTGGGAAGCAAGCTACTTACCACACAGCTACACATGCATCATCATCATTTAATGTCCTCCTTCCATGCTGGCATGGGTTGGATGGTTTGATAGGAACTGGCCAGGCAAGAGCCTGTGTCATGCTTCCATGTCTGTTTTGGCATCGCTTTTACGGCTGAATACCCTTCCTAATGCCAACCACTCCATAGACATGATATATTCTTTTATTTGTTTGAGTCATTTGACTGCAGCCATGCTGGAGCACAGCCTTTAGTCGAACAAATTGACCCCAGGACTTATTCTTTGTAAGCCTAGTACTTATTCTGTCGGTCTCTTTTACTAAACCGCTAAGCTGTGGGTATGTAAACACACTAACATCGGTCGCCAAGCGATGGTGTGCACACACACACACACACACACACACATGCAAGCAAGCTCATTGGGTCAGATCTGGTCTCAGTTTCTGAGAGGTTTAAACAGTTGAAAGGTAATGTAGATGTTACCTTTTATTCTTTCAGGATTTATAAACCACCAATAAAGTTCTGGGGTTGATGTAATTGACTTACCCCCTTACCCCCTGACCTTGTGACAAAATATGAAACTATTATTATTATTATTATTCAGGTCTCAATGAAGATTTGGTTCAGATGTTATTAGACAGAGATGACCTTCACATGGAACAGGATTCAATGCTGGTCGATATTGAAGACCTGACACGGTAAGTTAGTCTATTTTCACGTCTCTCTCATTTGTCTCCCACATGTCTTCCTTATATATTCCTTGTATCGTCTACATGGCCCTCTTCTCTTTCATCTGTTCCTCCATGTTTCCTACATTTTAAGACCAGTGAAAAAACTGCCAAAATTAACTCCTTGCAGACTAATATATTTGACTATTTTTCATTATAGATTCATTATTGGCAAACAGGAAAAGATATATGAAAACCCAAAGAAATGTTTAACATTTAATGCAAAAAATACGCATTGTATGAAAACAAACACTATTTTGCCCGGTCAAAATTTCTTTAGATTTTTCTATATCCTTTTCTATTTGCCAATAATGAATCTATAATATGTGAAATAGTTGAATATATATTGGTCTGCAAGGAGTTCATTTCGGCAGTTTTTTCACTGGTCTTAGGATTTTGTCCAGCAGTGTATTTTTTTATAATTAATTTTCTTGTTTTTGCTTTATTTTTAATATCCTCATTCATTTACTTAATTAAATTGTTTTTGTTTTTATTATTTTGCAGGAGAACTCAAGAATTTGCCAAAAAAATTAACTCCAAACAGAAAAAAGACAAGAAGAAATAGTTAGTATTCTTCTTCTTCTTCTTCTTCTTCTTCTTCTAGTTTATCCCATCCCCTTCCAACTTTAAGTTCATGCAATTGAAAAAAATGCATTCTTTATGGGATGTGCTAGTATATATATTTGTGTGTGTGTACATTTATGTATTTATACATGTAGATGCATGTGTATGTGTGTATATATATATATATATATATATATATATATATATATATATATATATATATAGTTTCAAAAAAACAACAAAGTGAGGACGTGATACGGATAGTGTTATTGGACGCTCGGGAAAGGAAAGAGAGAGTGTATGACGTTTCGGGCAGAGCCCTTCATCGGAAAGATGGAAAATGGAAAAACGGAGGAAGAGGAAAATGGTACCGATGCCCACGAGGTTACATTGTGAAAGGACCAGAAGAGGAGGTGGTGGGGGAAAAGTTCTTTCTAAGACAGGAGAGTGAAAAAGGGAGATGAATATCTGCGTGCGCGAGAGTCTGCGAGTGTGTGTGTGATAACAGAACGTGTGTGTGCGTATGTATGTGTGTGTGTGTGCATGGTTTGGTGGTTTATCTGTTAGTGTGTATGTGTGTTTGTGTGAGTGTGTGTGACATAGTGGAAGGAATTAGTAGCAGGAATAGTTAGTGGATGCTTATGGACAATGGTAAGTGGAAGGTCAGCAGGCGGTTTTTGAGTATGTGTGTGTTTGTGTGGGGTTGTAGGTGTTGGGTACGTGTACGTGTGTGTGTATTTTGTATGTGCGCGTGTGTGTATGTGTATGTATTTGTGCGTGCGTATATATATATATATATATATATATATATATATATATATATATGGAGTGGTGCAGGAGTGGCTGTGTGGTAAGTAGCTTGCTTACCAACCACATGGTCCTGGGTTCAGTCCCACTGCGTGGCACCTTGGGCAAGTGTCTTCTACTATAGCCTA